>NC_083574.1:27762058-27839558 GCF_027579695.1 Neoarius graeffei
TGACAGTGAGGGGAGATGGGCCCACGGCCGGAGCGCTGGTGGGCCCCGCCGACGCGAGGAGATGCCGGAACGCCTTGCGATCTTCTTGCTGGGCCAGCACCAGGGCTTCGAAGCGCCGTTCTTGTTCCTTTCGGAGTGTGACGAGCGCCTGGTGCTGGCTTTGCTGAGCCGTGGCGAGGGCGTGGACCAGGTCGGTGAACGGGGAGGATTCCATGGGGCTGCTGGGTTGGTGCTCCATTATCCCGGGTTTCGGCACCACTGTAGGACTCCCTATGTGTGGGTGGAGCACAGAGGACGGCAGGACAGAGACCAGATTCCAAAATAGCGTTTTATTACTAGACTTTTCAGCTAAACAATCATTCATTCAAACAGCCAGACAGACACACACAACCGGCGTCTGGTTCAGGGCAGAGCTCCCTCCGCTCTCACTCTCCCTCCTCATATAGGGCGCGGTCACTGGGAAGACACACAAACACGTTAATTGCTCTCAGGTGAAGTGATTCTGCCACTTACCTTCCCTGACTCCACCCTCCTGTCACAGGCTTGACCACGCCCCCGCTGCCACACCCGTATTGAAAGAGGGTGCAGTATCAACAATTAAAGGAAAAGAAAACTACAAGAAACGGAAAGTATTTATTTTATTTTATTTTATTTTTTTAAAGGAAAGTAAGTTCAGTTGCACCAGTTCTCCTGGAGTGTGAGCCGAGGGTTGTTGCCAAAACCCGAGACAGAACGGGACGTGACATATTATCGCTCGGGCAGTGACATCCCCGCGGTTGTTGCTAAAACCAGTGATGTCCCATCCTTGGTTTTAGTAATTGCCTGAGCCAAGCAGTAATGGCAGAGTACTCAGGATGGAGAAGAGAGAGAATGAGTGGACCAGCCATCTGATTTCTCCGTTGGATGTTGCTGCCATCTTGCCCTTATGTGGAAGAAGCGAATGAACGGAGAACTGAATGAACAACTGAAAGTCAGATTGTTTCAAAACAATCGGCCACAAGATTGGCCTTCAAGAAGCGAGAACACAGATGGGTAAGCTCCGACTCTCATTTGGATACAAAACAACAAAAACACGTTAATTGCTCTCAGGTGAAGTGATTCTGCCACTTACCTTCCCTGACTCCACCCTCCTGTCACAGACCGGCGCTTGACCACGCCCCCGCTGTCACACCCGTATTGAAAGAGGGTGCAGTATCAACAATTAAAGGAAAAGAAAACTACAAGAAACGGAAAGTATTTATTTTATTTTATTTTTTTAAAGGAAAGTAAGTTCAGTTGCACCAGTTCTCCTGGAGTGTGAGCCGAGGGTTGTTGCCAAAACCCGAGACAGAACGGGACGTGACATATTATCGCTGTTTATCTGCATTTAGATTAATACATGTAACTTGTATTGTGTATTGAAGTTACCGGGATAAGATTATTTACAATGGTGCTTGAAAGTTTGTGAACCCTCTAGAATTTTCTGTCTGCATAAATATGACCTAAAACAGGGGTTTTCAAAGTGTGGGAGAGTCAGCCCCCCTCAGAGAGCAAATAAACAACAGCGCCCCCCCCCCCCCCCCCCCCCTACAATTTTTGTTGTTGCTATACTTAATGTTCCATTTGTATTTAAAAAAATGGTTGTTGTACACATTTTTATTTTTTTCTTTTACACATTTTAAACATCTGTGCTTTTTGAAAACATATTTTTTACACATTTAAAACATCTGTGCTTTTTGAAAACATATTTTTTCCACATTTTAAACATCTGTGCTTTTTTTTAAAACATCTTGTTTTACACATTTTAAACATCTGTGCTTTTTTTAAACTTTTTTTTACACATTTTAAACATCTGTGCTTTTTTAAAACCTCTTTTTTTACACATTTTCAACATCTGTGCTTTTTAAAATATCTTTTTTTACACATTTTAAACATCTGTGCTTTTTTAAAACCTCTTTTGTACACATTTTAAACATCTGTGCTTTTTAAAAACCTGTTTTTTACACATTTTAAACATCTGTGCTTTTTTAAAACCTCTTTTTTTACACATTTTAAACATCTGTGCTTTTTAAAACCTCTTTTGTACACATTTTAAACATCTGTGCTTTTTTAAAACATCTTTTTTACACATTTAAAACATCTGTGCTTTTTTTAAAAAAACATCTTGTTTTACACATTTTAAACATCTCATAGCATCGTTAGCTAGCACCTCTTGGCAGACAACACACTGTGGCAGTGGAGCATCTTCAGATCCAGTCCATGAAAATCCAAACTTTAAATAATCGTGGTCATACTTCCTTCTTTTTTTGTTTGGCCCAGACTCTGTCTCCTCACTCACTGTAGCTTTAGGTACTAAAAATCGATCCATTTTGCCTCTGGCAAAGGCTAGATGAAGTTCGCTAAATATCCGCAATAGTAACTTATTCTGGTTTATTTTTCCTCACGTTGCGCCCCCCCCCCCCCCCCCCCCCCGAAGAACTCTGGCACCCCCTAGGGGAGGCGCGCCCCACACTTTGAAAAGCCCTGACCTAAAACATCATCAGATTTTCACACATGTCCTAAAAGTAGATAAAGAGAACCCAGTTAAACAAATGAGACAAAAATATTATACTTGGTCATTTATTTATTGAGGAAAATGATCCAATATTACATATCTGCGAGTGGCAAAAGTATGTGAACCTTTGCTTTCAGGATCTGGTGTGACCCCCTTGTGCAGCAATAACTGCAACTAAACATTTCTAGTAACTGTTGATCAGTCCTGCACAGCGGCTTGGAGGAATTTTAGCCCATTCCTCCATACAGAACAGCTTCAACTCTGGGACGTTGGTGGGTTTCCTCACATGAACTGCTCACTTCAGGTCCTTCCACAATATTTTGATTGGATTAAGGTCAGGACTTTGACTCGGCCATTCCAAAACATTAACTTTCTTCTTCCTTAACCATTCTTTGGTAGAACAACTTGTGTGCTTAGGGTCATTGTCTTGCTGCTGTAATGTATTGTTCTGCCACTGGGGGGCACTAGCAGTCTAAGAAGGTAATACATATGGGGTTGATCTTGACTTGTTCTTCAGTTGTACAAGGGTACTACACACAATAAAGTCGTGAACTGTGCATCCGTCGTATTCACTGACTTTCAGTATCTTACATGGTGTCAGAAGTGGACCATGGTTACCATGGCTACCCCACTGTTTGAGCACCCAAGGATTGACTGGGATGCGGCTGATTTATATCAAGAATTCGACAGGTTTAGAAGCCATGTTGCCTTCGTTTTTGATGGACCTCTATCCAAGCTAAGCGGGAAGCAGAAGGCTGGCTGGCTAGGTATGTGGATCGGGGAGCAAGGCAGAGAAATCTATAAAACACTGACCTGGGCTGCTGGGGATAAGGAGGATCCTGAAAAAGTGCTGGATAAGTTTGAAGCCTACGTCAGACCGAGGAAGAATAAGAGGATAGCTCGTCACCGCTTCAAGCAGAGGAAACAAGGTACTAGTGAGGGTTTTGACAATTTTGTGAAAGACTTAAGGATACTTTTGATGGACTGTGAATATGCAGAACCAGATGACATGCTTATCGATGCCATTATCGCGGGTGTCTGTGAGAAAAAAGTGCAAGAACGATTGCTAGACAAAGGGGAAGAGCTGACACTGGCAAAGGCCATAGAGATTGCACAATATGAAATGTCCCAGAAACAAATGAAAATAGTCCGCGATGAATCCTCATGCTCGCAAGTGTCTACCGTATCGGAAAACACGCCGCCCAGAGCTACCAGCCAAAGTCGGAAAACTCGTCATCCCTCAGAACGTTGGAAGTTTGCTCAGCAGAAGCCGCTAGCTTTCTGTCCTAGCTGCGGCAAGCACCCTGAACACAAGTGGAATGATGGAAAGTGTCCAGCCAAAGGCTCCACATGTTCATACTGCCACAAAGCTAACCACTGGATGGCGGTGTGCTGCAAACGTGCTGTTCACACACTGGATGTGGAAATGCCCAAGGCAGAAGAAGAGATTCTGAACATTAGCCTGACTGACACTGTACACCCCGTTGACTCATTAGCAGCTGATAAATGGTCAGTACACGTGAACATTCTGTCCCAGGAAGTTCAATTTAGAATAGATACTGGTGCCAAATGCAATACTTTGACTCTGAACAGTTACCAGCAGCTCATGCATGCAGGTGAATTGAAGCGCTCTAACAAGCTGCTGCGCCCTTACTCGAACCACAAGCTCAAGCCAGTGGCTGCAGTTGATCTACCAGTCCACTACAAAGAGCACACTGCGAAGGCTGAATTTGAGATAGTGGATATGGCCCAAGAGGATGTACTTAGTGGGTCCCCAGCTGAAGCTTTAGGCTTGATAGCGAGACTGGACTCCCTGCAGACCGCCTCTGAGACACGAGCATGCGAGGTCAGCCTTTCAGAGACTATTCCACAAGGCCTATGTGACTTCCCTGAACTAGTTCGCACAACAGGGACCTTACCTGGCAAGTACACAATAAAAATAGAGCCCAACGCCAAAGGTGTTGTCCATCCAGTGTGCAGGCAGCCAGCTGCGCTTAAAGAAAAGATCGTGCAGAAACTCCATGAGATGGAGGAAGATGGATACATTGCAAGAGTGGAGCAGCCCACTGAATGGGTGAGTTCAATGGTGGCAGTCTGCAGGGGAGACAAGATACGAATCTGCATAGATCCCAGCAATTTAAATAAAGTAATCAAAAGAGAGCACTACCCGATGCGAACTGTCGAGGAGGTTGTAGCCTCAATGCCTGGTGCACAGATCTTCTCTGTCCTCGATGCCAAATCGGGATTCCTCCAAATTGAATTGGACGAAGAGTCCTCAGTGCTCACAACCTTTAACACGCCTATTGGCAGATTCAGGTGGCTAAGGCTACCATTTGGCATCAAATGCACCCCGGAAATATATCAGTGCATCATGGATGGCATGCTTGAAGGCATAACGGGAGCCATAGCCATCATGGATGACATATTGATCGCAGCACCCAACATAGAAATGCACGATGAAATCCTGCGCAAAGTGATTAAGCGAGCAACCAGCTACAACGTGAAGCTGAATTTCAGTAAGTGTCACATTCAGCAAAGCCAGGTGCCGTACGTGGGCCACTTACTGACTGCAGATGGCCTGAAACCAGACCTGGCCAAAGTCAAAGCTGTCAGGGGTATGGCAGCACCCACTGACAAGGAGGGGATCCGCCGATTCCTAGGATTTGTCACATATTTGTCCAAATTCATACCGAACCTGAGTGAAGAAGATGCACCTCTGCGACAACTTCTGAAAAGTAATGTGGAGTTCACATGGCAACCAGCTCAGGCAAAAGCCTTCGCCAGGCTCAAAGACCTCTGTTCAAATCCTCCAGTGCTGAAGTACTTCGATCCGGCAGAGCCTGTGGACATTTTCTGCGACGCCAGCAGCAGTGGATTGGGCGCTGTACTTTTGCAAGACAATCATCCGGTCGCCTTCTCATCCAGGTCTATGACTGATGCCGAAACACGCTATGCACAGATAGAAAAAGAGATGCTGTCTATCGTCCATGCGTGTGCCAAATTTCACCATTACATCTTTGGCAAGCCAGTCACAGTGTATAATGACCACAAGCCACTGGAGGACATCTTCAAAAAGTCTCTCCTGTCTACACCCATGCGCATTCAGAGGATGCGCCTCTGCCTGCAATGGTATGACTTGACTGTCAGATATAGGAAGGGAAAGGATATGGAGCTGCCAGACACACTGTCAAGAGCCCAGCTACCATACAACACTCCAGAGCTGAAAGAGTTGGAATGTGTGTCCATGCTGAATTACGTAGCTGTGAGTGAAAAGAGGTATGCTGAGCTTAAGGATCGCACAAAGAAAGAACTGAGCTCCCTGCAACATGCAATACAGCACGGATGGCCAGAGCATAGGAGGGATGCACCAGCCGCTGTCCAGCCATACTGGGACTCAAGAAGTCAACTTACGGTATGTGATGGAGTGGTATACAAGGGGCTGCGTATAGTCATCCCACCAACTATGAGGCAATACATGTTAAAGCTTACACCAGTCTCACTTAGGAATAGTGAAGAACAAGCAGAGAGTGTGTGAAGTACTTTACTGGCCAGGCATGAATGCTCAGATAGAGGAGGTGGTGAGAAATTGCGGCACATGTGCAAAATTCCAAAACAAGCTACCCAAATTGCCACTAAAACCGACAGAAACTCCTGAGCTTCCTTTCGAACAGGTGGCATCAGACATTTTTGAGTTTGAAGGCAAACACTACATCATCCTAGTGGACTATTTTTCAAAGTTCATTGAAGTGGATGAGCTCAAAGACCAGCGTAGCCGTACCACCATTGAAGTGCTGAAATCTCAGTTTAGCAGACATGGCATTCCCGCTGTCATTCGAACAGATAACGGCCCACAGTACGCATGTGAGGAGTTCAGAGATTTCTGTGAAAGTTATGGTATAATGCATCAGTCATCATCCCCTCACACTCCCCACTCTAATGGAGAGGCGGAGAGAGCAGTGCAAACAGTGAAAAGACTTTGGAACAAGGCTCCAGATAAACACCTGGCCCTGCTCAATTACAGGACGACCCCCCTGGAGTCAGTGGAACTGTCTCCAGCACAGCTACTGATGGGTAGGAGACCCAGAAACCAACTCCCCGCTGCCCAACAGCTGCTGATTACAAAGGCATACAACTCCTCTGAAGTCAGACATCTGCTCAACCACTCCAAAGCCCTCCAGAAGCATTACTATGATAGAAACAGAACAACACCACATCGCTCGACACTGGTACCAGGAGAAGAGGTGAGGATGCAACCGTACCCAGGCAACAAAAAGTGGTCTCCGGCAGTCATCATCCAAGAGCACAACGCCCCCAGGTCCTATGTCGTGGACCATGGTGGAAAGGAGTTCCGCCCCAACATCCAGCATCTACGAAAGAGCACGGCCATGGCCAACCAGTCTCGACACTTCATACCAGACGACCCATGGATGGAACCAGCCGCCGATCCAGGTCCAGCCGTCCCGCCAGGTCCAGCCATCCATCCAAGCACAGTCCAGCCGTCCAGCCACGTCCAGCCATCCAGCCAGGTCCAGTCGTCCAGCCAGGTGCGGCCGTCAGCAGAGCAGGTACAGCAGAGACACTTCCTTCACTGGGTGAGACTTTAGGCCCACCTACAGAGAAACGTTTGAACTCTGGCCAAGCATCGAACCCCGTGCCCTACATCACTAAACAGGGCAGAGTGGTAAAGCCTCCTAAAAGACTTGATCTGTAGGCTACTTATTATTATTGTAGTCTAATGGGTTCATACAGTAACTAGTTCTGATATGCATTGCCAAAGTCAGATGTCATTTTAGTTATTGAGACAAATTATATTGTGCTAAGCAGTTCTTTGTTACTTTTGTTCTAATCATTACTTGTTAGGCAGCCTAATGTTTAATTGTTAATAAATGTTAAGCTGATTATGCTCAAAGGTGATTTCATTACTGAGCCCTTTAAAACAATGTAATGTGTTCTTTATAGACTGAAGAAAGGGAGATGTAATATATTGTTCTGCCACTGGGGGCACTAGCAGTCTAAGAAGGTAATACATATGGGGTTGATCTTGACTTGTTCTTCAGTTGTACAAGGGTACTACACACAATAAAGTCGTGAACTGTGCATCCGTCATATTCACTGACTTTCAGTATCTTACAGCTGCATGACCCACCTTCTCTTGAGATTCAGTTCATGGACAGATGTCCTGACATTTTCCATTAGAATTCACTTTTATAATACAGAATTCATTGTTCCATCAATGATGGCAAGCCGTCCTGGCCCAGATGCAGCAAAACAGGCCCAAAACAGGCCCAAACTATGATACTACCACCACCATGTTTCACAGATGGGATAAGGTTCTTATGCTGGAATGCAGTGGTTTCCTTTCTCCAAACATAAGACTTCTCATTTCAACCAAAAAGTTGTATTTTGGTCTCATCTGTCCACAAAACATTTTTCCAATAGCCTTCTGGCTTGTCCACGTGATCTTTAGCAAACTGCAGATGAGCAGCAATGTTCTTTTTGGAGAGCAGTGGCTTTCTCCTTGCAGCCCTGCCATGCACACCATTGTTGTTCAGTGTTCTCCTGATGGTGGACTCATGAACATTAACATTAGCCAATGTGAGAGAGGCCTTCAGTTGCTTAGAAGTTACCCTGGGGTCCTTTGTGACCTCGCCAACTATTACACGCCTTGCTCTTGGAGTGATCTTTGTTGGTTGACCACTCCTGGGGAGAGTCACAATGGTCTTGAATTTCCTCCATTTGTACACAGTCTGTCTGATTGTGGATTGGTGGAGTCCAAACTCTTTAGAGATGGTTTTGCAACTTTTTCCAGCCTGATGAGCATCAACAACACTTTTTGTGAGGTCTTCAGAAATCTCCTTTGTCCCTGCCATGATACACTTCCACAATCATGTGTTGTGAAGATCAGACTTTGATAGATCCCTGTTCTTTAAATAAAACAAGGTGCCCACTCACACCTGATTGTCATCCCATTGATTGAAAACACCTGACTCTAATTTCACCTTCAAATTAACTGCTAATCCTAGAGGTTCACATACTTTTGCCACTCACAGATATGTAATATTGAATCATTTTCCTCAATAAATAAATGACCAAGGATAATATTTTTATCTTATTTGTTTAATTGGGTTCTCTTTATCTACTTTTAGGACTTGTGTGAAAATCTGATGACGTTTTAGGTCCTATTTATGCAGAAATATAGAAAATTCTAAAGGGTTCACAAACTTTCAAGCACCACTGTATAACACCTATCCCGTTTTAATGAGAGTCAACCCACAATCAGTGAAGTCAAATTTCACCATAAATTTTTGTTTATATGACTTTGGTCTATAGCTTTCAAAGGCCTTGGTCTTAAAACCGGTTAACACTGTGACATCACATACTCAGGGCTGGCTGGCTCGAATGCCAACTTTGCGGTCAATTTTAACTCTCAAAAATATCTCATCTCTAGCCGCTTTATCCTTCTACAGGGTCGCAGGCAAGCTGGAGCCTATCCCAGCTGACTACGGGCGAAAGGCGGGGTACACCCTGGACAAGTCGCCAGGTCATCACAGGGCTGACACATAGACACAGACAACCATTCACACTCACATTCACACCTACGGTCAATTTAGAGTCACCAGTTAACCTAACCTGCATGTCTTTGGACTGTGGGGGAAACCGGAGCACCCGGAGGAAACCCACGCGGACACGGGGAGAACATGCAAACTCCACACAGAAAGGCCCTCGCCGGCCCCGGGGCTCGAACCCAGGACCTTCTTGCTGTGAGGTGACAGCGCTAACCACTACACCACCATGCCGCCCCTCTCAAAAATATATATATTTTTATTCCCATTCATGCAGCATACAAGAGTCAAGGATGGAGATACTATCCACTCAGAAATTTATTTTAAAATAAAGGTTCTGTGTTTCTCCTTTAAGCTCCTGGAGGGAGCTCATGGGGAGGAGGGGGTTATGTCACACCTTTGTGCCTTGGTGTGTGCATCAGACTGACTCTTGGGTGCACTCTGGACAGTGCACGCTCCAAACAGACTCTCTCGTGCCCACTATTAATGACTCGTACCTGCACAGGATTAAGGCACAATCTGCATGCCTATATAGACTGTGAAAGCACACTTACTTTGTGAAGTATTTAGTTGTGTTGCTGACACTTTATCAAGCCTTGTTCTTTGATTGTTTTCCTGATTTCCTGATCCCTGATTTCCTGTTTGATTCCTACCTAGTCTTTGATTGTCTGTTTGTGGCTCACTCGACCTATTGCCTGTTTCGCTGTTTTAAGATTTTGCCTGCCGTTCTGTATTGTTTACCTGTCTTCACTTTTATTAATAAACACACCTTCTACACTTATATCTGACTCCACCCATCCCTGACAATTGCAAGCCAAATTCCCAGATGTACGTACCAGTCTGATGAATGGAGCTGAGTACTCAGAAGCAGGGAAACTGTATTATAGTTGCATTGAAAAGCTGACAAAAACAACTGATAAAATTAATATTTTCGAATGCACCTGTTTCTCTGCTGTTCATCACACGCAGGATGTTCCAATCAGCACAAAGCTGTTATTGTCTATTCTTCTGCTTTCAAGGTCAACGCCTTACTTAGTAGCATTCTGAACTCCTTTATCCCTTTCTATGCACATTATTTATCTGCTGCTATATCTTAAAGGGATTTTCCAGCGGATTTATTCTCAGACTTGTTTTAAGTAAAAGTAGTCGCAGATTTCACAAATCAAACTTTAATTTTCGGAGACCAAATAGTGTTTGAGAAAAATTAATTTTCTTTAAAATGTCAGATGGGATTTCTGCGGTGGTGACATATGAAATGATGTCAGGTAGTGGTCGCTTGGAGCAACTCAGCTGTTTATATTTTCTGTTTACATCATAGTTTTGCTAGTTTTACAAGTATTTTACTGACTCTGTCAGTTTTTAAATAAGTATGCCTCATTATCAAGTCGTCAAGTTTATTTGTATAGCGTTTTTAACAACAGACATTGTTGCAACAGACATTGCCCCCATCTCTTCCCTCTGTCTATCCCTCTCTGAGTTACAGTACATGTCGATCCTGACACACCAGTAAGATGCTGACCTCTTCTGCTCCTCAGACTTGCCTGATCCATCCTGATGCCCTACATCTGGCTGGAGTCTCATCTCAGTGTACTTCCGGCACGCAACATCCCGATGGCCTGTTCACGTTGATTTTGGCTTAGGCGTGGCATCTTCAATAATGACAATTTTCCCATCATTTCCCCCGGGTATTTATAGGCAAGATTGTGTGTGTACAGTGTATGCAAAATTTGTTTGAAAATTAAAGCCTGACCATGTCATTGACTACCCGAGTCATATTGTATGCTATTGAGTACAACTCCCTTAAATTCTGATTTGAGCACAGATTTGGAACTTATTCGGGCGGAACGAAGTTATTTTTCCATTGTGATATATTTATTTTCTTCTTGAGATAAACTCAGCACGAATTCAGCAAGTTTTATCAATGTGCGTTTTTAAAGTTACTTAGTGTATTTGAGAGTATTTTATGCAAATATTATGCAAATGACATATATAAATTCATGCAAATTTGTTTCAAGGTCATCCGATTGACCCCCACCCCCCTATATTTTCAATCCATGGAGAACCCTGCTATATCATCACGCTCCTCACCGGCAAGGCCAGGGAATGGGGAACAGCGGTCTGATGCATCCTTTTGTTCCAGCTTCAAAGAATTCTCCGAGGAAATGTGATGAACATTCAACCGCTCTCTGTCCAGCCAGGAGGCGGCTAGGGAGCTCATGGAGCTGCGGCAGGGGTCCCAATCTACCTCTGATTATGCCATCGAGTTCCGGATGTTGGCGGCATCATGCGGTTGGAACGAGAGTGCCCAGGTCGACGCGTTCCTATATGGCCTGACCAACGCCATGAAGGATGCACTAGTCTCTTGGGAACTGCCGTCGGACCTCTCCAGCCTCATGGACCTTGCCAATCGCATCGACACTCGGATTCAACAATGGAGGAGAGAGAAGAACTGCCCCAGCTTCACCCCCTCTCCACCTTCCGCCTCGTCAGTCAAACCCATGCAGGTAGATCTGGTATGGGTGTCAGTGGAGGAATGACTGCGCTGGCGGAGCACGAGGGCCTGCTTCTACTGTGGTCAGCAAGGACACATCTGCTGAGCCTGCCCGCTAAAAGGACGAGCCCACCAGTGAATCGAGGGGCCCTGGTGGGCAATGCTCGGAATCAGTCCCCTGCTGACTGACCGTTGCTCCCTGTTATCATCACCCACAACAACTGGCATCACCATCTTCAGGCACTCGTCAACTCGGGGGTGGACAGGAACCTGGTCTGCTCCACCACCGCCAAGGATCTTGGAATCCGGTTACTCGCCCTTGAGGTCCCTCTCACAGTCCTGACACTCAATGGCACTGGCTTGACCACCATCACTCACCTTACCACCCCGCTCACCTTAAGAATTTCAGGCAGTCACTCTGAAACTATTCAATTTCATGTCATGAATGACCCTCACGTTCCCGTCATTCTAGGACTACTTTGGCTGATGCAGCACAATCCTCACTTAAATTGGACTAATAACACCATCCTAGGCTGGAGTCCTTCGTGCCTGGCCTCCTGCCTGAACTCCGCTCTGCCTCCCGCCAAACCACCACAGCCCTTAGCCAGTGAATTTCCCGACCTCTCTCATGTGCCTCCGGAATATCTGGACCTTCAGCTAGTTTTCAGTAAGACCCGAGCAGTGTCCCTCCCTCCTCACAAACCCTACGACTGTGGTATCGACCTCCTGCCCAGGACAGTGCCACCCAAGGGATGCCTCTCCTCTCTTTCTCCCACCAAAAGACAAGCCATGGAAAAATACATCACTGATTCACTGGCAGCTGGGCTCATCTGCCCTTCCTCCTCCCCAGCAGGGGTGGGGTTCTTCTTTGTCGAAAAGGACAAGTCACTCCACCCCTGCATTGACTATCGGGGTCTCAACGCTATCACAATCAAGAATCGTTATCCACTACCACTCATGACCACAACCTTCGAACAACTCCACAGAGCCAAAGTGTTTACTAAACTGGACTTATGCAACACCTACCATTTCATTAGGCTCAGGGAAGGGGACGAGTGGAAGATGGCCTTTAACACCACCACAGGCCACTACGAGTACCTCGTGGTCCCTTTCGGCCTAACCAACACGCCTGTGGTCTTCCAGGCACTAGTTAATGACATCTTGAGGGACTTCCTTAACACCTTTGTCTTTGTGTACCTGGATGACATCCTGATTTTCTCTCGCTCCCTGGAGGAACATCGGGGTCATGTCTGGCAGGTCCTCCAATGCCTGCTAGAAAACAAGCTGTTCATCAAGGCGGAGAAAAGTGAGTTCCACCAAAGCTTGGTCTCGTTCCTGGGGTTCATCATCTCTCCGGTGAAGATTCAGATGGACCCCCCCAAGCTGGAGGCAGTCGCTGACTGGCCCACCCCATCTTCGAGATGTGAGCTCCAGTGCTTCCTGGGGTTTGCCAACTTCTACAGGCGCTTCATCCGCAACTTCAGCATGGTGGCCGGACCTCTCTCAGCCCTGACCTCGACCCAGTTCAAGTGGGGGGAGGAAGCGGAGAAAGCCTTTTCCATGCTCAAGTGCAGGTTTACCACAGCACCCATTCTCACCATACCCGATCCAACCAAGCAGTTTATTGTCGAGGTTGATGCTTCCGAGCCAGGGGTCAGAGCCATTCTCTCCCAGACAGCCAGTGACAACAAGGTCCACCCATGCTCCTTCTCCCGCCGGCTGTCCCCAGCCAAATGGAACTATGACATCAGCGACAGAGAGCTACTGGCTGTGAAACTAGCCTTGGAGGAGTGGAGGCACTGGCTTGAGGGGGCTGATCTTCCCTTCCTAGTCTGGACCAACCATAAAAACCTGGGAGTACCTCAAGTCCGCCAAATGCCTCAATTCTCGAAAAGCCCGATGGCCTCTCTTCTTCTCCCAGTTCAAATTCACGCTCTCCTACCGCCCAGGCTCCAAGAACAGCAAACCCGACGCCCTGTCCAGGATGTTTTCTTCCCACCAGGAGGAGTCCAAAACCCCCGTAACCATCCTCCCTCCATGCTGCCTGGTGGGGGCCGCCATACTTGAGGTTGAGACACTAGTGCAGAAGGCCCTGGAGCAGGTCCCCAAAGAAGGTAACTCCAACGACATTCCACGTAATCATCTATTTGTTCCCTGTCTTGTGCGAACCCAGGTGCTGCAGTGGGGTCATGGCTCCAAGCTGGCCTGTCATCTGGGAGCCACCCAAACCCTGGCACTCATCCAGCAGCACTTCTGGTGGCCATCCATCAAGGAAGACATTCAGGAGTTCGTGGCAGCCTACGACACATGCTCCCAGAACAAGACAGCCTGCCGGCTTGCTAAGACCCCTCCCGACTCCGCATCGACCTTGGTCTCACATTGCCCTGGACTTCGTCACAGGACTCCCCAACTCAGGTGGCAACACATGCATCCTCACTGTTATTGACTGTTTCTCCAAGACCATTCATTTCATCCCTCTGCCCAAGCTCCCCTCAGCCAAAGAAACTGCTGAACTACTCATCCAGCACATTTTCTTTCTACATGGACTGCCCACTGACATTGTTTCTGACAGGGGTCCTCAGTTCACTGTGCAATTCTGGAGGGCCTTCTGCAAACTCATCGGGGCCACCTGTAGTCTCTCCTCAGGCTTCCACCCTCAAACCAACGGCCAGGCAGAACGGGCGAATCAAGCTTTGGAGGTAGCACTCAGGTGCATGGCATCCAGGGATGCCAGTTCTTGAAGTAAGTACCTACCCTGGATTGAATATGCTCATAACACTCTCCCTTCCTCTGCCACAGGTCTTTCTCCATTCCAGTGCTCCCTAGGTTACCAACCACCACTGTTCCCCAGCCAAGAGGAGGAGGTCGCCATACCCTCAGCCCAGCTCTTTATACGTCACTGCAGGAGGACGTGGACATTGGCCTGAAGAAGACTCATTCACTCCGCCCTCGCATCCAAGAGGCAGGCCGACAAACGCCGCTCCAAGGTGTCCTACCCGGTAGGTGGGTGCCACCTACCGGGTAGGACAACGAGTCATGCTCTCCACATGCCACCTGCCACTTAGAACTGTCTTTCACAAGCTAGCACCCAGGTTCCTTGGACCCTTTCTCATCAAGAAGGTAATCAACCCATGTTCCATTAGACTGGCATTACCATTCACCATGCACCGTGTTCACCCCACCTTTCAAGTATCACACCTCAAACCTCTGGTCTCCAGTCCTTTGAAAAATCTGAAAACTGGACTCATCCAAGAAGATGACCTTATTCCAGTCCTCTATAGTCCAATCCTTTAGCAAACATCAGCCTGGGTGGTCTTTGCTTTTCATTGATGAAGGGCTTTTTTCTAGTTTTGTATGACTTCAATGCCACCCGGAGGAGCCTGTGCTGTACACTTAACCCCAGCTGCCATTTGCCATTATTTTGTAGTTCACTTGATGTCATCCTATGATTGTTGAGTGACATTCAAAGGAGTTGATAGTCATCCTGGTCAGTGAAGAGTCATTTTCACCCTCTGACAGAATGTAACTTTCTTGTCCCCAATGTCTGATGCCTGACCTTGTTCGTATGAACTGCCATCTTTGAAATTTTGAGGATGGAAGCAACCTGATGCTCACTGTGTCCCTCTACCAGTCAAGCCAAAATTGAACCCTTCTTTTTCTCACTCAAAACTTTTCTTTTTAACCCTCTGGGGTTGAGAGCTCTGCTGGCAAAGCTCAGCAGGTTTAGAATGAGTAGGTCATGTGTTTAGATAAATATCTTCACGAATTTTTATCATCCAAGCATGATAAACATATTGACAGAAACTTTACACTTTTAAAGCATCATAAAACTTGTCACCTTATTCACACCTGAGTCGGAGCGCTGAATGCCCAGTTACACATTCATAAAAGACTATTCACATGGCAACAGCATGATAATTACTTTCAATCTTTCAGTTTCAATTGGTTTATCTTTCGCGGTGGGAACGCCCACTGTAAACGGGATAAAATATGTCAGCCATGGTTTAGGTTACCTGTTTGGCAGTAAAATTTGTTATGAGATGGCATGCTGATTTGATGCTCAGAAGGTGCTTTGGATGATCCAGGATAGCAATGACAATTTCAGCAGTTCATCGGATCTTGAGGACTGCGACACTGATCATGAGTAGTGTCATTTTGAACTTCGACTAGATCCAGCCGAAGAGCAACTTGAGTAAATGTAAATATTTCTTCTGTTTCTCATGAGCATATCGGTTGATATATGTGTGTGGTGTAGTGCATAACCTTTGTGTGCTTCTTGAGGAAATAAAATGCACACCATCATTGAGTAAATAAAACGCGCACCAGTGCTTGTTTGCTCTCTTTTGTTCATTTTTTCTGGCACTCTCATGATTTTGGCATGCTCTGATGTTGTCAGTTTCAACAAATCTAAGCGGTATTTTTCAAGTCATGACTTTTTTGTATTCAGTACAATTTAAGCAACAATAATATCTATGTCAGGGGTGTCAAACCTGATCCATAAAGGGCCGTGTGGCTGCAGGTTTTCATTCCAGCCATGCAGCAGCACCCTGATTTGGCTTATTCAATCAACTGACACACCCACCCTTTAATCAAGGGTGGGTGTGGCTGCAAGTATTTGACTGTGTGAAGACAGTTCAGTTGATTGAATGAGCCAAGTCAGGTGTGCTGCTGCATGGCTGGAATGAAAACCTGCAGCCACAAGGCCCTTTATGGATCAGGTTTGACACCCCTGATCTATGTAGTATATATGTGATTATACTTTAAAAATAAATAAATGAAGATATTGTAAAAAGTAATTTGAGAACTGTATTAGAATGTGTGAAAAAACATCAGCTTACCCATTGTGATAAACTGTTTTGATCACTTATTGTTTTGGGATTAAGAGTTGGCAGTGGGAGGGGTATTCACTCTTCCCATTGAATGGAATGGATTTTTTTACTCTTCTCATTGATTACCCCTCTCCCCACCCCCTACTGCCAAATCTTAATCCCAAAACAATAGGACATAAATATTTTGATGGCCAGTTCATTGTCCAAATCAATGGAGCAGATTTCAGTTTTTGTATACATTCCGAAGACTGAACAGAATCACCTCAAGTGATCAGAAAGGTTCGTCACAATAGGTAAGGTCATGTTTTTTCACACATTCCAAAACAATTCTCAAACAACATCCTCATTTATCTCAGACCCCGGAGGGTTAACTCTTTTGGCATGATGATTAACTCTTTTGGCATTTTATATATATGGTTTTCCCCAAAGCGTTTTAGCGTATCGGGCCCGATACGCTTGCTCTGCCTGTCAGTACGCTTAGTTGCTTTAGTTGAAATCCGATACGCTTAGATTTATACCGATACGTTAAATTTCCTACCCACAAGTAACTAGATACATAGGAGAGCAAATAACAGATCCATTTACATATAGATTGATATTTGTGTTAAACAAGCGGTCTTTTTTCCAATGTTTGTGTTGATTCTGTCAAAGTAATATGCCCGCGTGGTATGATGTAAACAAACTGCAACCTGTTGGCTATGTCAAGATCACGTGTTCAAACCGTCCAATAAAAATATCGAAAGAAAACGTCAGACATCCCGGAATTTTCCGATTCATTATAAGCGATCTCATTGGCTGCCGATGTTGTCCCCCACCAGACGTGTAAATGATTGTGAAGGAGGCTCTCAAATATCTTTTACAGCTTTAATGAATCAGCTCGAGCAGCACAACAACATAGCACATCGTCTAACTCCCCTAACTTCCTGCAACACCCTCTAGGCATCCCCCGGGCATTAGTAAGTCACACAGTATATGCGCAGGACATATGATTACCATATATGACAAGACGGACAAAGCCGTCGAGCTGATTGATTTGATAATCTAAACAGAATAGTCTGTGAACGAGGCTTCTCCTGCCTAAAGAAAATAAAGACTCCAGCAAGGAATAAGCTAGGAGAAGACTCGCTGGACAATTTGATCCACATCAGCATGGATGACAGCGAGATGGACTATGAGAGGGTTGCCCAACATTGGGCCAAGCAAAAGCCAAGGAGAATTAATCTGCTTTAAAGGAGTAGAAAACTTAATTCATTAGTTTGGGTTTGCAGAAAGATTATGTACTTATAAACACTCTCATGAAGTGAAGTTGCCCAAATGTGTCAAATATAGCATAATTTCAAAGAATAATCATAAATAAACTTTTTTATAAACACTCTCATGAAGTCCTGAACGATGCAGTGTTTGTAGTGTTAGAGGCTCATGGTACATTCAGTCGGGTCCATAAGTATTTGGACAGTGACACAATTTTTATTATTTTGGCTCTGTACACCATCACAGTGGATTCGAAATGAAGCAATCAAGATGCGATTGAAATGTAGACCTTCAGCTTTAATTCAAGTGCTGTAGCAAAAAATATTGCATTAACCAATTTAGGAATTACAGCCATTTTTTACAGTCTCTTCATTTTCACAGGCTTAAAATTAACTAATTCACACTTGACAAACTAATACACACTATAATTTGTGTTAGTTTGTTTATATATATATATATATATATATATATATATATATATATATATATATATATATATATATATAAACTGGTCTCTCATTTGGGACATTATGGTCAAAAAATAAATTTTCTAATTTTACTTTTTTTTGCATTTACCTAACACTCCATGTTTCTTTTGTCAAGTTTAATAAGAATAAAGATAGTATCTTGCTTTATCTGGCCTCCACTGTGGAATTTTTTTTATTACAATTCTTTTGTAAAATTGAGCGCGAGGCCGGGGCGGGGCAAAATGATTGGCCGTAGATTCTATCAAAAGTTCAATCTAAATTGACCATGGTTGCAAAATATTGGCCAAAAATGCATAAACACTACGAAATATGAAAGTAAGATGAAAAAGAAACATTCTATTGCCTTATACTGCAAGACTAAAACAAAACTGTCAGAACTCACCTTTTCATGAATACATGAATGATCTGTTCAGATGTTAACAGAAAGACCGCAAATGGAAGCACGATCAACTTCTAATTGTTGGAGTGGAAAATTCCATTCTATCCATGCAAATTGTTAATGGGTGTCCTTCCCCACACACAAATAACACGCTACAGTAAAAAAAAAAAAAAACTCATTTTATAGCTCAGAAATTCATACAAGACCAGCTACCATTGTAACATATTCTGTAAGAAACATATTCTATACCTAACTTTCAGCTTTCGTTTTAAAAGACAAAATCGCAGATTTATAACTAAATTTTTATATGGCGTAGTGATTTTAAGTTACTACTTTTGGTAAGGTAGTGACCTTGACCCTGAGGCTTTCCGTTTAGATCAAAACACATGATTGTATTAGTTTTGGGTATGTGGAAAATGGAGTTACAATGGTGATCAAATATTTTGCATGATGTTTTATTACGGTTATGATTATTCTGTGAGTGCACCAATCCTTAAGTGTATAAAGTTACAACTTAAAATACAATTAGTGATAACTGTAGACTTTTCAGTGAACTACATCCTTTTTAAGGGAATGCGATCTTGTCAACCATTTATCATGTCCCAGATCAAGCCGCCATTTTTCCACAAATTTGCAGAATTTTTGCCAAATTCTGAATATTCACATCAAAGATTTAGTTTTATCTGTATTTCTTTCATCATTTTATCTCATCTCATCTCATTATCTCTAGCCGCTTTATCCTGTTCTACAGGGTCGCAGGCAAGCTGGAGCCTATCCCAGCTGACTACGGGCAAAAGGCGGGGTACACCCTGGACAAGTCGCCAGGTCATCACAGGGCTGACACATAGACACAGACAACCATTCACACTCACATTCACACCTACGGTCAATTTAGAGTCACCAGTTAACCTAACCTGCATGTCTTTGGACTGTGGGGGAAACCGGAGCACCCGGAGGAAACCCACGCAGACACGGGGAGAACATGCAAACTCCGCACAGAAAGGCCCTCGCCGGCCACGGGGATCGAACCCGGACCTTCTTGTTGTGAGGCGACAGCGCTAACCACTACACCACCGTGCCGCCCTTCATCATTTTATTTCAAATTAAAAAGTATAGTTTATTGACTGAGTATATTTAGTGGGGTACCCCCACAGTACCCAGTTTCTGAGACAGACACACACATATATAATACCTGGATTCAAATCCTTTGCATTCAGTGACTGCCTGAAGTCTGGAACACATAGACATCACCCAATCCTGGGTTTCTTCCATTGAGATGCTTTTCAAAGCCTTTATTGCATCTGCCTTCAATTGATGCTTGTTTGTGTGTTTTGTCTTCAGTAAGTGAAAAGCATGCTCAGTTGGGTTATGGTCAGATGACTGATTTGGCCATCTCAGAACATTCCATTCCTTTGCCTTAAAAAAGCTCTTGGGTAGATTTTGCAGTATGTTTTGGGTCATTATCCATCTGTTCTGTTAAACTTCAGATTCATCTTGCTACTTTTATCACCAGTCACATCATTAATAAACACCAGTGATCCTGTTCCATTAACAGTCATATATGCCCATGCTATAACATTGCCCCCACCATCCTTTCTATTATTCTGGAACAATTAATAATGGTTTTAGCTGTCCAAAGACTGTTGTTCCAAACCTGGGCAGTTTTTTTTTTAGATGCTTTCCATCAAAGTCTAATCTGGCCTTTCTGTTCTTGAGTGTTACTAGTGATTTGCATCTTGAGGTAAATCCTCTGTATTTATGTTTATGAAGGTGTCTCTTGATTGTCGACTCTGAAAATGATACATCTACCTCATTGAGAGTGTTCTTGACTTGGCTGGCTGGGGTTTTCTTCACCAAAGAAAGAATTATTTAAATCTTCCAGGCCTTTTGACCGTTCAGCTCACCAGTGGATTTCTTTTTAAGAATGTACTGATTTTTTTGACCACTCCTAAAGCTTCTGCTATCTTTCTGATAGGTCTTTTTTCAGCCTAGTGATGGCCTCCTTCACTTGCATCAACACTGCTTTAAACCATATATTAAGAATTCCTATGAACAGCTACCAAATGCAAATTCAACACTTAGAATCAACTCCAGACCTTTTATCATCTTCATTTGTCATGAAATAATGAGGAAACAGGCCACATCTGCCCACAAAACCGGTTATGAGTTAATTGTCCAATTACTTTTGAGCCTGTAAAAATGGAGATACTATGTAAAAATGGCTGGAATTCCTAAATGGTTAATGCGATATTTTTGTTCAATATCTTGAATGAAAGCTGAAAAGCTACACTTCAAGGACTCTGACTCAAGTCTGACTTGTGCCCTAATTATAAGGACTTGTGACTTGACTTGGACTTGAGCACTGATGCTACACTACTCTTATTTTTTCTTTATTTTTTGTAATATGCCATGTTACATCATATGTAACATGGCATAAGATATTTATATCTACATCAATTTTTATACTAATTTCATGCAAGCGAATGTACATTCACCTGTTCATACGTCATGTTGAGGAACAATCTAACGTTAATAGTGCTAAAATGCCTGGAGAGAATGCCCCTAGGATGGTCTGCTTTGCT
Source organism: Neoarius graeffei (assembly GCF_027579695.1). Lineage (NCBI taxonomy): Eukaryota > Metazoa > Chordata > Actinopteri > Siluriformes > Ariidae > Neoarius > Neoarius graeffei. The sequence continues at coordinate 27,783,175 of NC_083574.1, forward strand.
TATACAGACTAGAGGTCTGCGCGGGACAGAATTTTCAGTTCTGCTCCCGCCCGCTCCCACATTGTGCAGGCCCGCTCCCGCAAAGAATTATGATTTTCAGTCTCGCTCCCGCCCACGCCTGCCATATTTTGTCCCGCTCCCGCCCGCAAATCCCGCAAGATACAGACGTTCGTGTTATTTCTCACGAAAGTTCTTGTCATTGGCTTGGGGAATTAAACATGCTGAGCTTAGCTGAGCTCTCCACTGACCGATCCTTCACCTAGCGCATGTAGCGAGGGTGCGCATTGCCAGGCGGCATGCGCAGCTAAGGCTTTACAGAGATACCCATTGTGAGCTTCACTAGAGGAGCTCTGCTCTTCTGCCATGATCGGAGATTTCAAACACGGAAGAGCGGAAAGGAATCGGAAACGTACGCGAGATTAGACCACATCCGCAAATTTAGGCATCTTAAAATGTTTTTATTAATGCCAAATAAAATATCCAGCACAAATTATATATGAGGGACATAAATTAATAATTTATAAATTTTATTTTAAACATGTTTTTAGTTAGCGGGACTGCAGCTTATCACCTCTCCCGCCCGCTCCCGCATTGTGCACTCCCCCTCCCGCCTGCGCCCACAATGAGCTTTCAAAATTTGTCCCACGCTGCACTGCTTTGCGTTGGGTCCCGCGGGACTCCCGCGGGAGTGCAGGGCTCTAATACAGACTTCTCATGCAGTGGGAAAAAATGCACTGCCATGTGTACCAAATGTTGAAGAACTATCGAGGAGATGATGGAGACAACCTCAAACTTCAATCATCATTTGGCAAGACTACACCCAGAGAAGTAAGTGACACGCTATGTTCATTGCTCTGTTGATAACAGGGCTTGTTGCTGACCAATGAACTAGCTAGGGTTAACCCTCTCTCATGTTATTTTCCCTGTTGATAGTGGGGTTTGCTGAGCGATGAACGAGTTTTTTATCTGGAGCCTATTAACTAAAATGGGGTAGTCAAACAGTAACATTAGTCCAACACAGTAGCAGAGATGATTTCACATAAAGGCAGCAACAGCCACGGTCAGATGGTGCAGTTGAAGTCTTGTTCTTGGACTTGACTCGGATCAATAGTGGACTCGACTCGAAATTTTCTTGAATGACTTGGACTTGACTCAGACTTGAACACTGGGGACTCGAGACTGGACTTGGACTCAAGGTTTAGTGACTCGACTACAACACTGGTAACAAGAAATGTGTGGAGTCATGAAAAACTGAAACTAAATATCTTTAGCCAAGGTGTACATAAATATTTTCCCTCAACTGTAGGTAAGCCAGGCAGCATAGTGGTGCAGTGTTTAGCACTTTCAGTCTCACAGCAAAAATTTTCTGGGTTTGAACCCAGCGGCTGACTGGGGCCTTTATGTGTGGAGTTTGCACGTTCTCCACATGTCTGCATAGGTTTCCTCTGTGTGCTCCAGTTTCCCCCACAGCCCAAAGACATGCTGTTAGGTTAACTGTGGTTAGGCTAAGGCTTCAGGATGAATGAATGAATGTCTGTGAATGAATGATTGTCTGGCAAAGCTGTGACAGGCCGAGGAAGCCGGTGGGTTGATGAAGTGGTGTGCTCAAGATAAATGCAGACAGCCTCATAAGAGAATGGCAACTGACAGGCCTTCAGGGTGAGTGAGTGAGTGAGTGAGTGAGTGAGTGAGTGAGTGAGTGAGTGTAGGTAACTTTCAAGCACCACTGTAATCACTTAGGCTGTGATGACAGTGGTGCTTGAAAGTTTGTGAACCCTTTAGAATTTTCTATATTTCTGCATAAATATGACCTAAAACATCATCAGATTTTCACACAAGTCCTAAAAGTAGATGAAGAGAACCCAGTTAAACAAATGAGACAAAAATATTGTACTTGGTCATTTATTTATTGAGGAAAATGATCCAATATTACATATCTGCGAGTGGCAAAAGTACCGTATATGAACCTTTAGAATTATCAGATAACTTGAGGGTCAAATGAGAGTCAGGTGTTTCCAATCAATGGGATGACAATCGGGCATGAGTGGGCACCCTGTTTTATTTAAAGAATAGGGATCTATCAAAGTCTGATCTTCACAAGACATGTCTGTGGAAGTGCATCATGGCATGAACAAAGGAGATTTCTGAGGACCTCAGAAAAAGCGTTGTTGATGCTCATCAGGCTGGAAAAAGTTACAAAACCATCTCAAAAGAGTTTGGACTCCATCAATCCACAGTCAGACAGATTGTGTACAAATAGAGGAAATTCAAGACCATTGTTACCCTCCCCAGGAGTGGTCGACCAACAAAGATCACTCCAAGAGCAAGGCGTGTAATAGTCGGTGAGGTCACAAAGGACCCCAGGGTAACTTCTAAGCAACTGAAGGCCTCTCTCACATTGGCTAATGTTAATGTTCATGAGTCCACCATCAAGAGAACACTGAACAACTATGGTGTGCATGGCAGGGCTGCAAGGAGAAAGCCACTGCTCTCCAAAAAGAACATTGCTGCTCATCTGCAGTTTGCTAAAGATCATGTGGACAAGCCAGAAGGCTATTGGAAAAATGTTTTGTGGACAGATGAGACCAAAATACAACTTTTTGGTTGAAATGAGAAGTGTTATGTTTGGAGAAAGGAAACCACTGCATTCCAGCATAAGAACCTTATCCCATCTGTGAAACATGGTGGTGGTGGTAGTATCATGGTTTGGGCCTGTTTTGCTGCATCTGGGCCAGAACAGCTTGCCATCATTGTTGGAACAATGAATTCTGGATTATACCAGTGAACTCTAAAGGAAAATGTCAGGACATCTGTCCATGAACTGAATCTCAAGAGAAGGTGGGTCATGCAGCAAGACAATGACCCTAAACACACAAGTCATTTTACCAAAGAATGGTTAAAGAAGAATGAAGTTAATGTTTTGGAATGGCCAAGTCAAAGTCCTGACCTTAATCCAATCAAAATGTTGTGGAAGGACCTGAAGTGAGCAGTTCATGTGAGGAAACCCACCAATATCCCAGAGTTGAAGCTATTCTGTATGGAGGAATGGGCTAAAGCCGGTGCACAGGACTGATCAACAGTTTCTGGAAACGTTTATTTGCAGTTATTGCTGCACAAGGGGGTCACACCAGATACTGAAAGCAAAGGTTCACATACTTTTGCCACTCACAGATATGTAATATTGGATCATTTTCTTCAATAAATAAATGACCAAGTATAATATTTTTGTCTCATTTGTTTAACTGGGTTCTCTTTATCTACGTTTAGGACTTTGTGAAAATCTGATGTTTTAGGTCATATTTATGCAGAAATATAGAAAATTCTAAAGGGTTCACAAACTTTCAAGCACCATTGTGTACATACCTTATATATATATATATATATATATATATATATATATATATATATATATATATATATATATATATATATAAAATCTCATCTCATTATCTCTAGCCGCTTTATCCTGTCCTACAGGGTTGCAGGCAAGCTGGAGCCTATCCCAGCTGACTACAGGCAAAAGGCGGGGTACACCCTGGACAAGTCGCCAGGTCATCATAGGGCTGACACATAGACACAGACAACCATTCACACTCACATTCACACCTACGGTCAATTTAGAGTCACCAGTTAACCTAACCTGCATGTCTTTGGACTGTGGGGGAAACCGGAGCACCCGGAGGAAACCCACACGGACACGGGGAGAACATGCAAACTAGGGATCGACTGATATGTTTTTTTCAGGGCCGATACCGATTATTATGGAATTGGGATGCCGATAACCGATATGTGCAACCGATAAATGTAAACATTATAATTCACATGAAATTAAACATAGCATACACTGACACAGACCTTCATATCCATGAAATGTATGTTTAATTGTAAAATTGAACATGAAATTTTGTGCAGGGAGATGCCAGCAGCATTTGTACAATAAAGTCAAACATTAGTTAGAATAAAATGAGAAATAAAATAATAATAAAATAAATATTCACCAATAAAAAAATAAATCACTCCCTACTTATTACAGCTCACCATTTTCAGTGGAAAATAAATGAAAATACACTCTGGATTCTTTTACACTAAGAACTAAGTAAGACTTACCAACTTCAAGTAGTTTTTAAATAACAAATCAAGTGTAGGGAGCTGCCTGCAGCATTTTTTAAAAAGTAAAATCAAACATAAAGTAGGCTATCACTCCCTATTATGTAACAACTTAACAAGTAACCATCTACATTCTAATGCTTTTAATGCCCAAGCCTAATATTCCCAATTTAGGAGGATTATATTGTAGTGAAGGAAGCATTACATGTAGTTTCAGCAAGACTAGTTGGTTGTAGGCTAATTCAAGTGCTTCCTTCCGTAAGCCAAGTTTGCCTGGCTACACAGATGCAAATGGACAATTTTAACGAGTAGTAGATGAAGAATGTAAACATATAATGATGTTGTGCTTTTGCAACTTGTGTTTGTGACTTATTGTGGCAAAAGCAGCGTGTCCTTACCTTGAAGTGGGATCTGCTTCTGCCCGAGTGCCCATACGGCCGCCTTGAAACAGTTCACAGCGTTTAGCTACGCGTGTTGATTGGCTGTATCCCTTGTGCCGCTTCTGCCCGAGTGCCTGTACGGCCGCCTTGAAACAGTTCACAACGTTTAGCTACACGTGTCGATTGGCTATATCTCTTGTGCCAAACAAATCAGATGTTGTGGTGGGCGGGACCGTGTTCTTGAAATCAGAGAGGTGAGTGCAGGAAAGGACGTGCAGTGACAGTCGCGTTAGGAACGAAATGGCTGCAAAAAGGCATGTTATCGGCATATCGGTGGAAATTATGGCCGATACCGATAACCCTAAAAATGCAAAATATCGGCCAGATATATCAGCCAGGCCGATTATCGGTCGACCCCTAATATATATAAACACACACACAGTGCTCAGTGTAAATGAGTACACCCCCTTTGAAAAGTAACATTTTAAACAATATCTCAATGAACACAAACAATTTCCAAAATGTTGACAAGACAAAGTTTAATATAACATCTGTTTAACTTATAACATGAAAGTAAGGTTAATAATATAACAGATTACACATTTTTTCAGTTTTACTCAAATTAGGATGGTGCAAAAATGAGTACACCCCACAACAAAAACTACTACATCTAGTACTTTGTATGGCCTCCATGATTTTTAATGACAGCACCAAGTCTTCTAGGCATGGAATGAACAAATTGGCGACATTTTGCAACATCAATCTTTTTCCATTCTTCAACAGTGACTGGATGCTGGATGGAGAGTGATGCTCAACTTGTCTCTTCAGAATTCCCCAAAGAAAATAATTTCTTTACAACACAAAGGTGAAGGCTACAAGAAGATCAGCAAAGCTTTACTTATCAGTCAGAATACTGTAGCAAAAGTGGTACAAAAATTTAAGAAAGATGGAACTGCAACCATCTCACAGAGACGTCCAGGTCGTCCACGGAAGTTAACACCTCAATAGGAGCGTCTTCTGATGAGAAGGGTTGAAGAAAGTCAGCATGCAAGTTCACTGCAATTATCTAAAGAAGTAGAAAGCCAAACTGGGGTGACTATTTCCCGTGACACAATACGGCGTACACTGTAGAGGAATGGCATGCATGGATGCTGTCCACGAAAGAAGCCTCTCCTAAAGCCCAGGCACAAAAAAGCCCACCGAGAGTTTGCCAGGGCCCATGCTGACAAAGATGAAGACTACTGGGACTCTATATTCTGGAGTGATGAGACCAAGATAAATGTTTTTGGAACTGATGGCTTCAAAACTGTATGGCGTCGCAAAGGTGAGGAATACAAAGAAAAATGCATGGTGCCTACAGTGAAACATGGTGGTGGCAATGTCCTTATGCATGAGTGCTGCTGGTGTCGGGGAGCTGCATTTCATTGATTGCATCATGAATTCACAGATGTATTGATCTATACTGAAAGAGAAGATGCTACCATCACTTTGTGCCCTTGGTCGTTGTGCACTTTTCCAACATGACTAAACACACATCTCAGGCCACTGTTAGATTTCTGAAGAAGAAGAGGGTGAAAGTGATTCAGTGGCCAAGTATGTCTCCTGATCTGAACCCAATCGAACACCTATGGGGAATTCTGAAGAGACAAGTTGAGCATCACTCTCCATCCAGCATCCAGTCACTAAAAGAGGCCATTGTTGAAGAATGGAAAAAGATTGATGTTGTAAAATGTCGCCAACTTGTTCATTCCATGCCTAGAAGACTTGGTGCTGTCATTAAAAATCATGGAGGCCATACAAAGTACTAGATGTAGTAGTTTTTGTTGTGGGGTGTACTCATTTTTGCACCACCCTAATTTGAGTAAAACTGAAAAAATGTGTAATCTAAGTTATATTATTAACCTTACTTTCACGTTATAAATTAAACAGATGTTATATTAAACTTTGTCTTGTCAACGTTTTGGAAAGTGTTTGTGTTCATTAAGATATTGTTTAAAATGTTACTTTTCAAAGGGGATGTACTCATTTATGCTGAGCACTGTGTATATCATTATATATATATATATATATATATATATATATATATATATATATATAAACACAGGTGCATCTCAAACAATTAGAATATCATGAGAGTTCAATACTTTCCATTAGTGATTTAAGAAAGTGAAAATTTATTATATTCTAGACTCATTACATGCAAACTAAAATGTTTCAAGCATTTTTCTGTTTTGAGTTTGATAATTATGGCCTACAGTGGAAGGAAATAAAAAAAAAATCTCAAAATATTTGAGATATGAGTTTTTCATTTCAAGTTTGAGTAAAACAGTATACATACCGTGTATCTCTCAGTCTAGTTCAGTACATGCAACCACATCATGGGGAAGACTGCTGACTTGACAGTTGTCGAGAAGACAATCATCGACACCCTCCACAAGGAGGGTTATCTACAGAAGGTCAGTCCTGAAAAGGCTGGCTGGAAAAGGTGCACAAGCAACAAGAATGACCACAGCCTTGAGAGGATTGTCAAGAACTGTTGATTCAAGAACTTGGGAGAGCTTCACAAGTAGTGGACTGAGGCTGGTGTCAGTGCATCAAGAGCCACCACAAACAGATGTCTTACCAAAGGGGCAACAACTGTCGCATTCTTAATATTAAGCCACTCCTGAACCACAGACATCAGAACCATCTAACATGGGCTAAGGAGAGAAAGAACTGAACTGTTGCTCAGTGTCCAAAGTCCTTTTTTCAGGTGAAAGTAAATTTTGCATTTCATTTGGAAATCAAGGTCCTAGTGTCTGGAGGAAGAGTGGAGAGGTACAGAATCCAAGGTATTTAAAGTCCAATGTGATGTTTCCGCAGTCTGTGATGATGTGTTGTACATGCCACTGTCAATCATTACTATAAATGAGAATGTCATCTAAATAGGCAGCTGCACATGCATTCTGGAGAGGGAGGATTTGGTCCATGAGATGCTGAAATGTTGCTGGGGCCACAAACAACCCAAATAGATGGGTGATGAATTGGTGCAAACCAAACAGAGTGGAAAAGGCCATTTTTCATGGGATAATGGAGTCAAGGGGATCTGCCAATATCCATTTGTCAAATCCAGTGTTGAATAAAAGCGAGCCGTGTCTAACCTATCAAGTAGTTCATCAATGTGAGGCATTGGATATGCGTCAAATTTAGACACCATGTTGACTTTTCTATCATCCACACAGAACCTGACCATCCCATCAGTCTTGAGAACTAAGATCACTGGGTTGCTCCAGTCACTGTGCAACTCCTCAATTATTCAAATGTCAAGATCGTCTTGAGTTCATCCCAAATCACATTTTTCATGTTTGCAGTGAGGCAATATGGGTGGCTGCGCACTATCACACCCAGAGGAGTCTCGATGTGGTGCTCTATGAGGTCATGGTGACCAGGGAGGGGCGAAAACACATTGCAGGATTCCTCCTGAAAACTGATAACCTCTGCTCTCTGGGATGGTGAGAGGTGGTCTCCACAGGGGACCGGGGTGAACTGGGCTGCATCATTTGGACTTACCTACAGTCACAGTCTGCACTCTCCGGAACTACCATCACCAGAGCCACAGGAACCTCCTCTCTCCATAGTTTCAAGAGATTGAGGTGGTAAATTTGACATGCATCACCTCTATCTGTGTGCCTGACCTCATACTCGACTTTCCCACTTTGCCGTGTGACCTCAAAGGACCCTTGCCACTTTGCGAGTAATTTTGAGCTTGATGTGGGCAGTAAAATGAGTGTTTTATCTCTCAGTTCAAATTCTCTTCGCCATGTCCCTCTGTTGTACAGGCGGGATTGACATTCTTGTGCCTGTAGCAAGTTCTCCTGGGTAATGTGACTCAGTGCATGGAGTTTTGTTCTCAGGTTAAGAACTTACTGAATTTCATTTTTGCTTTGAGAAGGTCCCTCCTCCTAATTTTCTTTGATGACATCTAAGACGCCATGGGACTTGTGCCCATATCACACATTAAACAGGGAAAACCCAGTAGAGGCTTGTGGGACCTCGTGCACTGCAACCAACAGAGGGTCTAGTCAGTTATCCCAGTTCCTAGCATCCCTGTGAACAAACTTACAAATTATGTCTTTAAGTGTTTGATTAAATCATTTGACCAGCCCATCCATTTGCAGATGGTAATGTATTTAATCCCCAATAATTCATACAGTTCGCGTAGTGTGTGTGTGTGTGTGTGTGTGTGTGTGTGTGTGTGTGTGTGTGTGTGTGTGTGTGAGACAAAAGTAGTACCTTGATCAGTCAGGATTTCTTTCGGAATCCTAACTTAGGAGATAATGCAGAAGAGTGCCTCCGCAACACTACATGCTGAGATATTGTGAGGAGGCACTGCTACTGGGTATTGTGTTGCATAATCCACCATGACTAACACAAAATGATTCCCATTTGCAGGTTGATCTAATGGCCTGACAAGATCCATGCCAATTCTTTCAAAGGGGATCTCATTTATTGGTAATGCGTGCAATGGCGCTTTTGGTGTGGCTGCTGGATTTATCAGCTGGCATTCACAACAAGCCACACACCACCTGCTGACATCGGCACAAATCCCTGGCCAATAAAAACAAGCCAAGAGACGATTTAGTGTTTTGGCCTGACCCAGTTGCCCAGCCACTGGATTATGATGAGCCGTAACGAATAGAAGTCCCCTCTGGCTCTTCAGGATCAACAACTGTGTCATCTCTTCTTTAGTTTGAGTGTCCTGCATCACTTGATATGGCCTATACTTAATAATACAAAAATACAGAAAAGAAAGCGTTAGACAGGAGTTTCTGGCCATCAGTTACTTTTACTTGGTCAAAAGCGTGCCTCAGAAACACATCATGCATCTGTTCCAATGGGAAAACCACTGATGGATTTCTCATAGAGAGAGGAGGGGCAGGGCCCTCCCCACTCTCCATGTCATTATGATGCGGAGCTGATGCAGACAGACCTGGGACCACCTCTCCAGTTAATATTGTGACAGGATTCCCCTGTGACGTCGTACTGCAGGACCCATCCACTACTGTTTGATTAATGGTTTAAAACCCGGCCAATCTGTCCCCAGGATAAGTGGATGGGTGAGTCTCGGACTAACCGCCGCCTCCACACTATAATACAAGTGTGGAGATGCTTTTTCTACCCGGAATTGAATAGTGACAGCCATTAGTGGATATTTGTGAACATCCCCGTGTACACACCTCAATTTTATGTTCTAGATACAGAGCGGGATCTATAGTGCTTCTTCCTTTCCTAAATCCACTTTGATAACATTTTATTACACCTTTGATTTCTAAATAATAAATTAACCTTTCTTTAATAATTTTTTCCATAATCTTTCCTGCATGCAATGTTAGGGCTATCTGTCTATAAATCGATGCCAAGCTCGGATCTTTACCTGGTTTATAAACAGGAACAATTATGGATTCCTTCCATTGATTGGGCAATGTTCCCTCTTCCCATATCTTATTATAAATTTTTAATAGTATTTCCTTACTTCTATCACTAAGAATTATTAACATTAAGTAGCTTATTTGGGCTTTCCCTGGAGTTGTCTTTCCAGATATCTTCAGTGCTTTATTCAATTCTGTCATTGAAAACCTCATATTAAGGCAAGTGCGTGAGTTTTTACATGTTCCTGGCAGCATAAGCACTCGTTAGCACGCTTAGCATGCTCTCGACTCATTCATGAAAATCTCTCTCATCAAGACGTCACCAGGCTAGCCTACTGTAATTACCATGGTAGACAGTCCAACCCCAGTGGCAATGCAGAAAGAGGGTAAACAAACACTGCTTTACGCAGCTCGTTTGCTTGGAACATTTTGAAGAAAATTGTTTCACTCAAATAACTATGATGCACTGGACATTAGGAATATCGTACAAGCCAGCACTGAATCCAGATGCGGTTCCCACAACCTTTGGCCAAAAAGCGGACAAGACAAACGAAACAACATGGTCAGTAGTCCGCAAAAGAAAAGTTCAAAGGGTAAGAAAACACTTTTTATGGCTTCCCTAACTTTTTTATTAAGCATGATATGTTATTTTGAGTTCCTTTGGGCATAAACGTAATAACTGCTGATGCAGCAAAGCAGCTTGATGTTTGTTGGGTGTCTTGCTTTGATTTACTGTTGTCAAAAAAGCCTCAGTAATGACTTACTAAAATAACTCTATAAATATTGTTCACTTGTGTGTAACTAATTGATATGGGGCAATTCCATGTAAATGTCAACCTCACCATGCAAAAATAAAGCAACATGTAATACATCAAAACCACTCCCAGAGATCTCACCTAGGCCTGTATTTTACAGATGTGAATAAGTTGAACCAATTTGTAACCAACCTAATACGTCACTGTCAGTCTTTCTTTCTTATAATGTAAAACCCAAGCTAAAATCAACTTTGATCATGTACAATTCTATATTATTGCCACAAGCCACAGAAATGTATGCTAAAATCCACAAAACAGCAAAACAATAGCCATCCTAAATATTATTTAAGAACTTTGATAGTTTTAGCTGATATTTAGAGAGTTTTTCAAAGGGTTATGGTGGTTAAATTGCTGATTTTCTAAACATATGCCATGTCTATTTCAGATGCGTCACATCCATAACGGAAGTAATGCTTGTTTTTCATGATCATCATTGTTATTCGTGTCATTGTCCAAAATACTTGAGGAAATCAGTGAAGAAATGTCGCTGGTGCCATGATTCATTTTGTCGAATACGGCCGTGTATTGTAAGTGACATCACACTTTATGGAAACCATTCAGAGTTCTTTTAGGTCCTGTAGACAGGAATTTGTTTGTGGAATAGCCTACCTCAATCACTGCAGTCTAGTTTAACACGTGATAATTTTAAGAAACAAGTGAAACAATTTTATGGAGTAAATTCCAAACCCAGTTTTATGATGTGTATATAACTAATTTTTAATAATCCAGCCACTGGGGGAGCGTACTCTTGGCGCTGGTCCCAAGCCCGGATAAATTAGAGGGTTGCGTCAGGAAGGGCATCCGGCGTAAAACTGTGCCAAATCTAACATGCGGAATGAAAAGAGAAATACCATACTGGATCGATTGGGGCCTGGGTTAACAATGACTGCCTCCGGTACTGTTGGTCAACAGGGTGCCGGTGGAAAGTGTGATACTGTTGCGCCAAAATGGAGAAGGAGAAAGAGAGGGGGAGGCATGTTAGGAGAGAGCGTGAAAGATGGAAGGGAAAGAGCTTAGAATTGAGGGTAGGAACACTGAATGTGGGAACATTGACTGGCGGAGCAAGAGAGTTTGCAGGTATGATGGAAAGAAGGAAGTTGGACATTTTGTGTGTGCAGGAGACGAGGTGGAAAGGAAGCAAGGCCAAGAACATTGGAAGTGGATGCAAGTTGTTTTATTATTGAGTCGATGGAAAGAGAAATGGTGTTGGTATTGTTTTGAGGGGAGAGTTGGTCAACAGTGTGATTGATATGAAGAGGGTGTCAGAGTGATGGGCATGAAGTTGGAGATTCAAGGAGTGGTAATCAATGCTGTGTGTGAGTACGCCCCACAGGTTGGATGTGAGAATGAAGAGAAAGTGTCTTTCTGGGAAAAGATGGGTGAAGTGGTAGAAAGTATACAGTACAGAAGGAGGAGCGTGTGCTGATAGGAGCGGATTTCAATGGACATGTTGGCAAGGGAAACAGAGGAGATGAGGACGTGATGGGCAGATATGGTGTAAGAGAGAGAAATGTGGAAGGGCAAATGGTGGTTGATTTTTCAAAGAGGATGAATTTGGCAATTGTCAATACATACTTCGAGAAGAAAGAGCAGCACAGGGTGATGTTTAAGAGTGGAGGAAGATCTACACAGGTGGACTACATACTCTGCAGAAGGGGTAACCTGAAGGAGATTGGAGACTGTAAAGTGATGGCAGGGGAGAGTGTAGCTGGACAACATCAAGTGGTCGTGTGCAGGATGAGCTTGAAAGCGAAAAAGAGGAAGTGTGAAATAGTGGAGCCGAAGATTAAGTGGTGGAAACTAAAAGAGGTTGAACATCAAAAGGAGTTTAGGGAAGAAATGAGACGAGCATTGAGTGGTCATGGAAGTCTGCCAGAAGATTGGAATACTACTGCTGTACTAGTAAGAGTGCTAGGAAGCAAGGAAGGAAGATAAGGAGACATGACAGTGGAACAAAGAAGTGCAGGAAATTATAAAAGAGAAGAGGCTAACAAAGAAGAATTGGGACGATCAGAGAGACAAGGAAAGCAGGCGGTTATACAGAGAGACGAGACAGAAGGCAAAAAGAGCGGTAGCGAAGGCGAAAGCAGATGCATACCAGGAGTTGTACGAAAGACTGGAGACCAAAGAACGAGAGAAAGACCTGTACAGACTAGCTAGGCAGAGAAACAGGGAAGCGAGGGATGTACAGGAGGTAAGAGTGATGAAAGATGTAAATGGAAATGTGCTGACAGAGTGTATTAAGAAGGTGGAAAGAGTACTTTGAGGATTTATTAAAATGAGGAGAATCCAAGAGAGAAAAGGTCAGATTCATTGGAGACGGCAAATCAGGAAGCAGAGTTGGTTAGTAAGGATGAGGTGAGGGCAGCCATGAAAAGAATGAAGACTGGGAAAGCAGTCGGACCAGATGGTATCCCGATTGAGTCTTGGAGATGTTTGGGTGAGACGGCTGTGGAGTTTCTAACGAGATTGTTTAATAAGATCCTAGAGAATGAGAAAATGCCAAATGAATGGAGAAAGTGTGTGCTTGTCCCAATATACAAGAATAAAGGAGATGTACAGAGCTACAGTAATTACAGAGGAATAAAATTGATGAGCCACACCATGAAGCTATGGGAAAGGGTATTGGAGGTGAGACTGAGAAGAGAGGTGGCAATCTGTGAACAGCAGTACGGGTTTATGCCAAGGAAGAGCACGTCGGATGCAATTTTTGCTTTAAGAATGTTAATGGAGAAGTACAGAGAAGGCCAGAGAAAGCTACATTGTGTGTTTGTAGACCTGGAGAAGGCATACGATAGAGTGCCAAGAGATGAGTTATAGTATTGTATGAGAAAGAGTGGAGTGAATGAGAAGTATATTAGAGTGGTGCAAGACATGTATGAGAACAGTGAGACAGTGGTGAGGTGTGCGGTTGAAATGACTGAATGGTTCAAGGTGAAGGTGGGACTCCATCAAGGATCTGCTTTGAGTCCTTTTTTGTTTGCCATAGTGATGGATAGCTTGATGGATGAAGTGAGGCAAGAGTCGCCATGGAACATGATGTTTGTGGATGATATTGTGATATGTGGTGAAAGTAGAAAGGAGGTTGAGTTGGGTTTGGAGAGATGGAGGTATGCATTGGAATGAAGAGGAATGAAGGTGAACAGTAGCAAAACAGAATACATGTGCATCAGTGAGAATGGGGATGAGAGTGTAGTGAAGATGCAAGGAGTAGACGTAAAGAAAGTTGGTGAATTCAAGTACCTGGGGTCAACTGTGCAGGAAAATGGGGGCTGTGATAGTGAGGTGAGAAAGAGAGTGCAGGCAGGGTGGAGCAGTTGGAGAAGGATTTCGGGAGTCATTTGTGATCGGAAAGTCCCAGCAAAAGTGAAAGGTAAGCTGTATAAGACAGTAGTGAGACCAGCTGTGATGTATGGATTGGAGACCATACCCTTAATGAAGAGACAGGAGGCAAAGTTGGAGGTGGCAGAGTTGAGGATGTTAAGGTTTGCGATGGGAGTGACCAGGTTGGACAGGATAAGGAACGAGCACATCAGAGGGACAGCACATGTGGAGAGCTTGGGAATTAAGCTAAGAGAGATGAGACTGAGATGGTATGGGCACATCCTGAGAAGAGATACAGAGCATGTTGGAAGGAGAATGTTGAGGATGGAGCTGCCAGGCAAACGAAAACGAGGAAGGCCAAAGAGGAGAGACATGGATGTGGTGAGAGAGGACATGAAAGTGGCAGGTGTGGTAGAGAAGGATGCGGAAGACAGGGAGCAATGGAGACGAAAGATCTGCTGCGGTGACCCCTAATTGGGAGCAGCCAAAAGAAGAAGAAGAAGATATAACTAATTTTTAATCATTTTGGTGCTGTTTCTGTAATCTAGTTGTACTCTGTGATAATTCCAATTAGCATATATTTTTTGTTTATGACTTTCATCATTGTTCATAGTATTTTGTCAATTTATTACTGTCGCTTATATTTTATTGTTTCCTGCTGTCATCAAGAGAACCACATTGGAAATAAGTGTATTTTATACTTTGTGTTATCCTCTGTGCTATTTATAGTGTATCTTTTACATGTATGAATTTTAGCAAATAAATTCATACCATACCAGCAGCTCGGGTGTTTCCAGCAATATTTCCGCCTTTTTCCCGTACAAGTGCATCCTGCTGTAACGTTTACATGAATCCTGTATAGTAAAGCGGTGTTTGTTTACCCTCTTTCTGCATTGCCGCAGAGATTGGACTGCCTACTACAGTAATTATGGTAGGCTAGCCTGGTGACGTCTTGATGAAGCTTTTCATGAATGAGTCGAGAGCATGCTAAGCGTGCTAATGAGTAGTGTAACACACAGTTTCAGCCTCGTTTTACAGGTAAAGAGTTCAGGTTTGTAGCTCATTAATACACTATTTCAGATGTATAGTGAAAAAAACATCGACAGTGTCACCTTATGGCCCTTTTCCACTACCCTTTTTCAGCTCACTTCAGCTCGCTTCAGCTCACTTCAGCCCGACACGGCTCGCGTTTCGACTATCTAAGAACAGCACGACTCAGCTCGCTTCAGCCCTGCTCAGCCCCCAAAACTCGCACGGTTTTGGAGTGGGGCTGAAGCGAGCCAAACCGAGCTGAGTGAGGCTAGGGGCGTGAGGAGACACTCCCCTGTGCACTGACTGGTGAGGAGGAGTGTCCTCACACGCCCACACATGCCCCGCGAGCACGCTGGGATCTGTAAACCTGGAAGAAGGAGAATTACGAGAATTATGAAGCCTTATGCGCCTCGCCTCATCTATACGCTCTTGCCAGTATCTGTTGGCGTTGTCGGCGACAACAAGCCACAGCACCAAGACCAGCAACACTAACGACTCCATGTCCTCCATGTTTATTGTTTACTCTCCGGGTTGTGAGACTACCGCTTAAAAGGTCACTGATGTCACTGTTTGCGCCGCCTAACGACATCACCTGACGTCCACCCACTTTCGCTAACTCCACCCAATGTGTCCACCCACTTCCAGCCAGCACGGTTCAGCGCGGTTGTAGTCGAAATGCAACTCCAACAGCCCCACTCAGCTCGACTCAGCCCAACTCAGCACGGCACGGCTCAGCCGCGTTGGTAGTGGAAAAGCGGCATTAGTAGACCTTTCGCTTTGCCCCTTCAGTACTGAAGAGCTACATTCAGCCTTGCACCCAAATGACATCACGCATAGCCCTTCCAACAGGCAACATGGCAGCCTCCTGGTGGCATGAGAGTAGCGAAACAAAAACGCTCACAACTTTCTGATAAATGGTTAAACATGCCTGAAACTTTTCTTACAGGCTCTCAATATTACACGTTACCAACCCATGCATGTATTTACTTTACATTTTCTATTCCTTTAAAAAACATGCTTTCTGCCAACTTGTGGATTTTAAACAGCTCTACCGCCAATAGCCAAACCCTCACCTATTGGAAAAAAAAATTGATTACACTGCTGGGCTGGGCTTATGCATCACATGACTGGCGAGGGGAGGGTTTAAATATGACTGGAAGCCATCTTGGCTGTTCACTATAGAGCCCCAAAATATCATATCAGCCTAACTCTTAGTAGTTCGGAAACAATAAATGGCGAGTGCCGTGGAATTTCAGCTATAGTTTTGGTGAGTAGACGTAAACACGTAATTAGGAAACATGACTGTACTTTGTTAAGCGCAGAGTCGAGGGTATTTGAAGACTTTTTTTTCCCCCAACATTTTCTGCTCCGGCCTATTGTGGTTATTTTTGGGGTCTTCTTGGTTAATTTAGCTAACTCTGCAGCAAACTGGTTCCCCATGCTTTTGAATAAACCGTAGGTAATTACCCTGTTTTCTAATCTCGGATGGTTAGCAATGGAGACGCCAAACAGTCTTTCCGGTTGGTTTATAAAACTTTGGAAATCGCTTATGTTATTTAGTTAAGAGGGTCAGTACACGCCCGCAGAGACAGCTAGCGTTAGCTGTTTATTAGGTAGTATAATGTTGGCTAACTGCTCGTAAACAAGCTATTTGTTTTTGACAATAGGTTCACTAGCTATGTAGATGCTTTCGGGTCAGTCGAATTAAGCTAGTTAAACCTTAATTTTAAAAAAAGCAACGCAACAACCGATCCATTATGTGGAACAGTATTTGGTTCCCTGGGTGTGTGGTTATTTACAAAACTAGACCTGCTCAGCCTACTTTTTTTTCTGTGAATGTTAGCGAAGTAATTGCCTTGCTAGTTTGGACATTTAGTATGTAAAATACTTGCAGTGTATCTGATACGGTTGTCTCGTGAGCGTACGGAATTGAACATGTTTTGTAAATTGTCTAGCATTTTGTTAAATTCTTATTTGCAAATAACCAAACGCGGTTTAGAAAAACTTACGCCAGCAACGTTAGTGTGGTGCCGGGCTGTTAGCCTGCCTGCTAGTATAACTAGCTGACTTGAAAAAATGGCCTATTGTCTAATGGCCTGTATAGTCTAGCTGCTGACTAACGTTAACGCAATATTGTTACATTGATTTGTGTTGTGTTCAAGACGGCGGTAAACTTCCGAGTGGGAAGTTCCAATTTCCGAAAAACATGCGTTCACAGGATCAACTTGGAAAACGAAAAGGATGCCTGCAATAACATCATCGCATTCAGTTGTTGCCTAAACAAGCTTGCCGTGGTTGAGCAAGACGTGAGGTGTCTAAGGTGAATGTAAACTCATCACATAATGCATTACATCTGAAAGGTTTTAAATTACGTTTGTAATATTACTGTCTTATCAGTCACGACAGAGGACGCCATGATTGTAGCTGTGACGTCATGTTGGAGACTTGAATTTCCGCACGAGTTTCCGAGCAAAATTCCAACCTGACTGTGCCGGTGTCCGAAATCACTCCCGACTCACTATATTGAGGTATTTCACCTGACGTCACAGGGTCACGTGACGCCCCGGTGTCCACCATTTTGGACGGCAAGCTAGCTAATGTCAACAACAGTAGCTAGTATGTTACTGTAGCAATATTTACGTTCAGTCATTTGGATGACTGTTAAAACCTTTCAGTCTCAAGTTTTTCCTTTACTGGATTTACTAGTTTACTGAGCTAGCGCGCGATGGCTCCCGGCTCGGCCGGCGAGCGCGCGATGGCTCCCGGCTTGGCCGAGCGCGCTAGCTCAGTAAACTAGTAAATCCAGTTAAGGAAAAACTTGAGGCTGAAAGGTTTTAACAATCATCCAAATGACTGAACGTAAACATTGCTACAGTAACATACTAGCTACGATGTTGTTGACATTAGCTAGTGCTAACAGCTAGTTGCTAATACACTGCTACAACTACACCGACCCTAATAATACAGTTCTTGGTAATTGCCTGGTAACAGCAAATTTATAACAGGCCATGTCTCAACAGACTAAGAAGTTCTTTCAATGACATTTAATAACATTTTGTTTATCCTGAGGACCGAAAGTAAATGAAAATGTGAACAAACCTTAGCTGTAATCAGATGGCGACCACCAGCTCCAGGGACGACCCGCTGATGTAGGCATGTTACCCAGCCTGACACAAAATATTTGTAGGCATCCAAACTCTTATACGCTTTCAGATCAATACCTGTGTATGGCGATGGGTTTTTAACGACATAGGTATACAGATCATGTGGGCCGAAGTCAGGTAAAGACGAGGGCTTCGTGTACTTCCGTACGTCAGTGAACAATCCTGGTGGAAGCAGGTAAACGTCGTTCTCTAAGCCTGCTAACCTCAATTTTTGCAAATACCTCTCCCTCTGCTCACCCTGTAAATGCCCTACGTCGCTGGATAGTGAAGGTGTTTTCTGCATCTCGCTCCTTTTTCTTTTATGTTTTTCGTTTGTCGCCTTCCTCGCATTCAAACTGATTCGAGCCGTGCCGTCCAAAATGGCAGCGTCACATGACTTGGTCACGTGAGTGAAATACCTCAATAGGGCATTATATAGCGAGGACACCATATTGTAGTTGTCAAATACTAGTGAGAATTCTTACACCCTATATAATGTTCTCAAAGTATCCCACAATGCATCAAGAAAAGTGGTGTAAAACAGATGGTCTTGCCCTGTGTCCGAAATCGCTCACTTGTTCAGTACTTACTATATAGGGAATTACTATATAGTGAGCTCGTTGGTAAAATGAAAAAATGCTTTTGGGCACTAGTCCGTTGCGCTGGTATTTGTCGTTACTGTCTCACAATTAAAATGTGCCAGATCAATTGGCTGGTGGGTTTTAAAATAATACATGCATGTATTTTTATGATTACATATTATACTGCTGCGGTCTCAAAAGTAGCCGGTCACCGGCGGCAAATTGCCGTCTGTGGCTTGTTATGCCGCCGGCTATTGTCAGTTGAGTCACAAAATTTAATATTAAATATTTCTGACGGCAAAAAAAGTTGTGAACGTAAATTACATCCACTATGTCATGTATGTCCGTTGCCGCGTCAACTTTGTTTACATCCTCGACATGAGTGCAGCCATTACTGCCCCTTGTGCCATATGTAAGCCGTACTCTGATTGGCTTAGTGTTTCATGGACTGTGAATGGTTCATACCATCATGTGACTCACAAATGGCGACGAAGAGAGTTGCAAGCGGCTCCATGCTGGATGCGTGGCTAGAGGGAAAGGTAAGTACGTTTTGAACGCAAATTTATTGTCAGTGTTGATATAGAAAAATAAATACGTCTTAGTCCACCGTTTCTCAGCCTTGCTTCAGACATTATAATCGCAGATCGTAAAGTTGACTGTGTTTGACAGCTGCTCGAAAAAACAAACTGCGTGCGAAACAACGTGAATCAAGCTTAAGCTAGACGACCCGCCTCAAATACCCGTTCCGGGTAAATGTTATCCCAATTTCAGATGACCTGTTCCAAACCATCCCGCCCCATGAAAAATTCGTACTTGCATCTCTCTCTCTCTCTCTCTCTCTCTCTCTCTCTCTCTCTCTCTCTCTCTCTATATATATATATATATATATATATATATATATATATATATATATATATATATATATATATATATATATGTGTGTATGTATATATATATATGTGTATGTATATATGCACGCACGCACATTTGTTGTGCCTAATCCGCACTAAATAACTAGATTTATATAATTTCTATTCAGTAGACCCCTACATGTATATGTAAATTCAAGAAATATTTTTATATCATATCTTTCTTTCTGATTTATTTTGGTATGTACACTGTGTGTGTGGAGAAATAACTTGACAACCAGACATACATTTATATATTTTACATAGATTCGTTTGATTGTCACCCATAAATTTTTCCTTTAGTTTTTCACTGGCACTGATGAAGTACATGTAGCTGCATTTTATGTAACAGTTTATTGACTGCCAAAAAATAAACATTTTGATTATAATTGAAGTTGTTTTGTTCTTCATCTGTATTCAAGATTTCACCATATTCTTCAATAGTATTACAGAATCTGGAGAAACTTGTCACCTTAGCTTAGTCAAAATGCACATCAGACTTTATTATATCATCCATATGTGGATTTCAATCGGACTACTTTTTATGTGTGTGTTTGCAAATATTTCTGAAATTTGATAAAATGACTGAGGTATGGTTTCATATTTCGTTTCCAAATGGTATTGATTACCCTTTATTTTCACTGTTAAGTTACCAGAGGCCACCATTTCTCAGTGCATTTCATAAAATTTTCCGTGCCCAAAGGGGGGTGCACCCCCCTTTGAAACCCCCCCTGCACACTTTGCGTGCATTATGTCTGCCACTGGCAGACATTTTACCATTTTGCACCCTGCTGTAAATTATTTGTACCCTGCTATTCTCCCAAACTTTGAAGCCCCTGTACTGAGCACATTTCCCACGTCAATCAGTACAAAGAGGAGAAGAAACCTTTGTCACATGCCAGGGCTCGACATTAGCACTTGCCTGATGGCCCGGCGGTGTTTTTTACGTCTTTCGGGCCACCAAATTTGGCCAAACAGTGGCCCGGGCGAGCCAGTACGTTTTCGATACAAATTAACATTTTATTACTCATATATTTTACCCAGAATTGTGAAGAAATTGTTCGTAAAATGCACCTTTTCGATACGAGTTCCATATCTTTGTTTTTGTCACACTCCACGGCAGGAGTGTCTCATCTTCGTGCATCTTCGGAGATGTTCGGCGCCGTTTGGAAGCGCTGTTTGGAAGCGTCATTTTGGTGGGAAAATAGCATCTTGTAGACGAAGACGGTTGCAGCAAGGAGACCATCAGAATGCTGAAATTCAAATAGAAATATGTTCAAACTCCATGCTCCCCAACCTGGCCAAAGGTCAGGTAAACAGTTTAAATACGATCGTGCATAAATCAACTATCGGGTATTAACAAACGGCTTCATTTTGAACTTGGCAGCCAATCAGAGTGCGCGACGTCACGCTCGGTTTACAACTCGCTGAATATGGTGCCAAATTGTAAAACAGCATTTCAACACGCGCTTTAGCTTCAGATGGTGTAAAATCGTTCAGACTTTGTATATTAATATCGAAATTTCAGGATACACTGCCAAGAAATATGGCTACACGTGTATCAACTTTTAGTGATTAAAGAATGAAGTATAAATGTTGGTTGCTATGACTGAAATAGAAGAACAGATAAAATAATGTGGTAAATTAGATCTGATCCCATATATTATATTATTCAAATATCCAAAGATGATGAAATGTATCAAAATGGCCAAAGTACGTCTACATTAGTTCATTACAACAAATAATAACTATTCTGACCCTCTCTGGTACAACTAGACCATGCTAAACCCAGTATACCCCCAGTTGCTTGGGTATCTGCTGTTGCCATGGCAACGGTTTATGCAAATGAGCTGAATTTGCAAAAATTTACTGCTAGTTCCCCTAAGGGCATATCCTGAAAATTTCGTGTTTATATCTTGTCTTATTAAAAAAAAATACGACATTTCACCCCTTTTTGGCTCACCTGAGCATACCTGCCAATTAACAGGTAATTAGGGTTATAAATCGCCCCCAAGTAGGTAAGACTGGGGAATAATCTAGTGAGATTTTTGCAAAGTCCACCCTTTCAGGAAATATATGGTTTGCCAATGATTCTCATGATATCTTATTAATTAAGAAATAAAACTTCATGGGCAATAAAAATGCCCATTTAAATCCAGCATGATAAGGGTTAGTATGCCACCCTCACCTTTCATCCAGACTTGGGACTGGCCTGTATGTGTCTTGTGGCTATTATATAAAGGTGTATTTAAAAAGTTCATTGTACTTCTATAAGAATATCTACAGTGGTGAGAATTCAATATCTACAATGTTGAGAATATATGAGCCAAAGTTGAAACCATGACAAAAAAGGAAAATATGTCTACATCACACAGGGTAGGTTACAGGCAAAGCTTATTCTATAAACGAGTTAGTTGCATGGTGAGGCAAAACTTATTCTAAAACTTGTACAAACAATTGTTAATGTAAAACAGTAATCAACAGTACGTGTTAAATGAACAGAGAACAAGAACAAAGGAAACTTTTAAATGTAACTAAGAAATTGATAGAACAAGAAATGCAAACAATAAAATATCAATGTGAACAAACAATAAAGATGTAATATTAGCAAAATATGAATAATCTTATTTTAATTAATTTCACCTTAAAATACACCAGAATGCACGAATATGAATTGAAAAATCTAAATTTTCTGGGGGAGGGCCCCCCGACCCCCCCTCTTTGTGCAAGCACCTATGGTGCTTGCAGCGGCTGTCTGTGGCAGCCGTGGTTCGGGTACTGCATGCATTCGGGCCACCACATTTTCCATTTGGGCCAGTAACTTTTCAATTCTACTGACCCAATGGGCCACCAGTGGTAAATGCTTAATGTCTAGGCCTGCATGCACACTTCAAACACAGTGAAATTCGTCCTCTGCATTTAACCCATCTGAAGCAGTAAACACGCACATGCCTGTACTTGCATCTTTTAGTTTTTTTAAAATCAAGGCTGAATATGTTGTTCTTTGCCACTGTCTTTTATTAAATTAAATTGAGTGATTTTTCAGCACGACTGCAATGCATGATGTCACTTTTGATCATGTCACGAGTGCAGTGCATGATTTTGCTTTGGTTACTGACCATGGGTTGTACACTAGATTTTGTGATGCATTGTGGGATACTTTGAGTGCACTATATTGGGTGTAAATAATCCACTCAGGTTTTGGACAGCACTGCAAAATGGTGTCCCCACTGTATAGTGCCTTATATAGTGAGTAGGGAGTGATTTGTGGGGATGGAGGGACTAACCAAGCAATACATCCATTGTGGTTGTGCTGAAAGAAATCAAATTAAGTCTCAAATTTGATTTAATAAAAGGCAGTGGCAAAGAAAATATTCAGTCTTGATTTTAAAATAAGCTGAAAGATACAGGTACTTGATGAATGTGGGAAATATGCTCAGTGTATGTATTCATCACAAAAATACATGCATGTATTTATTATTTTGAAAACCCACTAGCCAGCTGATATGGCACGTTTTAATTGTGCGACAGTAATGACTTAAATACCAGCGCGATGGACTAGTGTCCAAAAGCGTTTTTTCATTTTACCAATGAGCTCACTATATAGTAATTCCCTATATAAGGAGGAGTGAGCGATTTCGGGGACAGGGCGTGTGTTCAATAATGTTTTTCCAAGTTGAAGATAAGCAGATTTGTAATTTCCAAATTCCCAATGTCTCATAATGCAGCAACACCTGATATAAATGGAAAGTTGGAGTTTGGAATAACTTATGCCGCTTTTCCACTACAAACGCGGCTGAGTTGGGCTGAGCCGTGCCGTGCTGAGTCGGGATGAGCGGGGCTGTTGGAGTTGCATTTCGACTACAACCGCGCTGAACCGTGCTGGCTGGAAGTGGGTGGACACATTGGGTGGAGTTAGCGAAAGTGGGTGGACGTCAGGTGATGTCGTTAAGCAGCGCAAACAGTGACATCAGTGAGCTTTTAAGCGGTAGTCTCATGACCCGAATAGTAAACAATAAACATGGAGGACATGGAGTCGTTAGTGTTGCTGGTCTTGGTGCTGTGGCTTGTTGTCACCGACAACGCGGACAGATACTGGCAAGAGCGTATAGATGAGGCGAGGCGCATAAGGCTTCAGAAATTCTCGTAATTCTTCTCCTTCCGGGTTTGCGGTGTTTACAGATCCCAGCGCACTCGCGGGGCGTGTGGGCATGTGAGGACACTCCTCCTCACCAATCAGTGCACAGGGGAGTGTCTGCTCACGCCCCTAGCCCCACTCGGCTCGGTTTGGCTCGCTTCAGCCCCACTCCAAAACGGTGTGAGTTTTAGGGGCTAAGCAGGGCTGAAGCGAGCTGAGTCGTGCTGGTTTTTGGTAGTCGAAATGCGAGCCGTGTCGGGCTGAAGCGAGCTGAAGCGAGCTGAAAAAGGGTAGTGGAAAAGGGCCAATAATTTTCATCCTCCATTCAAGGCATGTGATTTTTTAAAAATTTTTAAATTTTTTTTGGGGGGGGGGGGGGCGCGAAGACTCAAACGACTCTTTTGTTGGCAACAAGCTAGCCGGCTAATCGATGATGTACACCTTCCTCCTTAGAACAGATTTCATTTGTGTGTTGAGTGGTATAAAACAAATGCTTTTGTAATTGCAGGACAACGCGTTTAAAGGTAAGAAGTTGTACTCTGCTTCTGATGCTGTGTGCAGCCATCTTGATTGAACATCTTGTAGTTCAAATGACGGTCTCAAGTTCCTGTGGTGGAATTTTGAGTTGAGGGGCCATTTTCTTGGGCTTTTCCTGGTTGGAGTTTGAAAGTTGCACCATTGAGTCAAGCATGGCGCATGTCCACGTGGTACCCAGCTCTTTCAGATTTCATGTAACCTGAACATGGCTAGCAATGTTTGGTATAAAACTTGGATCTGATGCTGTCTGTGTAGATGCTTCATAGTTATTCTCTTGCTAGTTAGCCTGGAGTATTGCCATCAAAAGTCCCTTTTCCACAGCCTGTTTAAGATGGGAATTTTGCACATTTATTCCACTTTGCAGGATGGGTAAAATATCCAAATGTGGACAAGGGGATGGGGTCTGGTGTTTTGCCTCTGAGCCAGAACGATTGATTGTAATGGAGGTGGGATTGAGGTCTGTAAAAGGAATAGCTGGCATTGTGAAACAGGATTGTGTGTTTTTTTTTTTTTTTTTAAATGTTTTTCATCTTTGACCTTTTTTTCCCCCCCTTGACCAGGGAGAATTCAACTGTCTGGCATATAAAGTCTGCACAACTGCCTCAACTTAACTCCTCTTTACATTCTTCTCAAACACATCTTATTGCACAGCAACTTGACTTGTGTTTGAAGAGTGGTATAAATGTGCATGGTTAACAAAGCACCTCAACAATTAGTTCACCTGCTGCCATGGTTTTGAAACTGTGCCAGTATGCTTGAGTATTCATATTTCTGATGTGTAGTCTTGTCACCCTAGACCCTGATGTCCTGTTGTCACACATCACGCCTCTGGTTACAGAACGCCAGTACACTGTGTAGAAACACTGGCACAGAAACCAAACCTGGAGCATTAAGGAACCTTTATGGCAATATTGTGGGATATGTATAAAAAGGGCTAAAGTAAGATGTCCATTCTACAGCAAATGGAGACCTGTGGGCTCTTGCGCTTTTTGTGAGGGTAAATATAGGGATGACTTTCTGTGGCAAAACTGCCAGTCCCGTTTCATGATGTGACAGTTATATAATTTTATTTATATAGGGAGAACATTGACTGGTTGGCATTGTGGATAACATTTGAAATAATCATGACTGATTTGGGTAGTGATGAAATGAGCAAGCACAGGGGAAAGATTTACTTAAATAGTTGATTTGCTCATTTGTGTGAAATAAATACACACGGGGGGTGCGCGTGTATATAAATTGTGTATAGTGTGTCTGTGTATATTTGTGAACCCTTTAGAATTTTCTATATTTCTCAGTAAATATGACCTAAAAATCAGATTTTCACACAAGATTCAAGATGTTTGTCATATACACAATAACAGACACAGCGGTTATTATTGGGTAATGAAATTCTTATTTTGCAACTACCCGACCAAACTATGCTTACTATTTAAAAAAAAAAGTATATAAAATATGAAATATAAAAGTATATGCAATGCAAAATATAAAAGAATGAAAATAAACATAATTAGAATAAAGAATAACAAATAACCAATGTGCAATAGGACAACAATCAAACAGTATGCATATGGACAGATATAATGTGCAATGTCTTGTGCAAAATTGCAAGTATAGAGTTAGATGGTGATTATAATCCGTGGTTCACAAGCCTGATGGCCTGGGGGTAAAAACTGTTTGTCAGTCTAGTAGTCCTTGCTTTCACACTCCTGTAGCGTCTTCCAGATGGTAGGAGTGTGAATAGTCTGTGTTGTGGGTGTGTTTGGTCCCTGATGATGCTCTGTGCTGTTTTTGTGACCTGGGTGTTGTAAATGTCCTGTAGTGGGGGGAGGACAGCCATTTTAATGACATGCTGGAGAGCCTTTCTGTCCTGAGTTGTGCAGTTCCTGTACTACACAGTGATGGAATTTGTCAGGACGCTCTCCACTGTGCACCTGTAGAAGTTGCTGAGGAGTTTGGTGGACAGTCCAAATTTCCTCAGGTTCCTCAGGAAGAAGAGTCTCTGTTGAGCCTTCTTGATGGTCTGCTGTGTGTTGTGTGTCCAGGTGAGATCCTCACTGGTGTGAGTGCCGAGGAATTTAAATGTTTTCACCCTTTCCACCTGTGTCCCATCGATGTGCAGCGAGGCATGCTGGTCTCTCCTCCCTTTCCTCAGGTCAATAATCATCTCCTTGGTCTTCTCAGCATTCAAGGAGAGGTTATTTTCCCAGCACCAGGAGACCAGCTGAGCCACCTCCTCCCTGTAACATACATGAAAATCCCTCACCTTTCGGCGAAATAAGCCGTTTTGAAACTCAAATGGGGTGACCTATGTGAATCGTGTAGATCCAATGAGAAAAAAAAAATGGGGGGGTTTGATATTGACCCAAAGGGCAAGGAGGTCGCTTCACACCCATACAGTTCATGCCGGTTTGCGCCTCCTCCTCCTGCTTTGATATTGACGCCATAGCGACGAGTACGTCTTGCTGCAAGGGCAAGCAGCATCATTTCGCGCCTCTTCTCCTGCTGGCCAGAGCGTGCACACATCAGTCAGAGTGCAGACCAGACCACCAGAAGCTGGAAACTGGATGGAGTCATCGGACTGAATTTCCTACTTTTGTCAAACTTTCCTGATTGCTATCAAAACAAACAAAACTTCCGGCTTGATTACGTCAGCATTCGAAAGAGGGCGCGCGTGTCTTTTGACAATCCCTGTTAGAGATGTCCCGATCCAGGTTTTTGCACTTCCGATCCGATACCGATATTTTTTTTCACTTCCGATCCGATACCGATACTGGCCGATACGATACCGGCCTATCCGAGCATGTATTAAAGTTCAAAGTTATTTACCTTCCTTACCTAGTTGTCAGACTCATGTTGAAAAGGGTTTTAGTACTCTTGAGAACAGCTAGCCAGCTGAATTAGGTGAGTTTGAATAATACACAATGGTTGATAAGAAACTGACCTGTTTATTCAGGGATAAACACAAAATAGACAGCATTATAAATAAAAAAACAGAAATGGCATCAGTGATCAGTAAAAAGTGCAAATAAGACTGTAAACTGTATCAAAAAAGCAAAGCACATAAACAACCTTATCTGTAGCTATAATAGTCTATTAACTCAGCATCAGTACTCTTCTCTTGAACAAGTGTAAACCAAGGCTTTAAAAATCAGTGCAAATAATACTGTAAACTATTTAAAAACAAAAATGCCTTCTACTCCCCAGTCTCCTCCACACTTTGTTGCTCCATTTTCATCTACACACTCCCTTCAACTGTTTGCCCTGACTGCAGTCCGAGCATGCTGTGGAAATTCTTTTTTACAAAGACGAGCAAAGATGCTCAGGTGTCAGCCTGCTCCTGTGTTCATCAATGATGAGTGAGACTGTGCTAAAAAGCCTCTCACTCTCAACGCTGGTGCAAGGAGCACTGAGGAACTTGGCTGCTGTTGCTGCCAGGGTGGGTAGTCGAGCCTGATTGTCTCTCCAGTGGTGAAAAGGATTGCTCTTGCGCCCAAGTGGAGGCTCACTGAGGTAGCTCTCCAACTGAAACAGTGCCCCTGGGGTGATCTGCTGCTCCTCAGACGGACCTGCTGTGCAGCTGTCCTCCAGTATCTCGTCAAAGAAGCTGCCCAGGCTGCTGGTTGAGCTTCCAGCCTCCATTCCTGTTTGTCTTGCTGTCTCAGCCTCAGCCACACCACCTCCAGAGGGCATGGTTTTCAGTTCTTGGTCCATTTTCATCACCTCTACCTTTAGTGCTTCCTTTGCCTGATCCAGGTTGGTAGCATTGGTGAAGAACCTTAACATTTGGATAAAATGTAATAAAGATGTATCTATTTTATATTGTTTCAGCCAGTCTCCACATATTACTGTTCAATGACAACAAGTAACACACAAAATAGATCACAAATGATCAGCAAATGATCAACAGTGACCTTAATTTCCTCACCCATCAGATAACTGAAGAAAATTAAGAATAATAACAATAATAAATAATAATAAATAATGATAAATATAATACATTATCTATTATCTTATATCTAAAAAACAAAAGGCTACTGAAATACTGACAAAGAAATAAATGCCAGCTGTAGAGTAAAATATTTTTAATATTGTACTAAAGCTTATAGCATGCTCAAATAATTATAAAACACTTGTCTTTATAGTGTGGATCTAGCATTGTTGCCATGGCATAGAGGGGTTCCTTTTCCATAAGGTAAAAACGTGTGTGAACCGCATCAAGTAATGTGGCCTTCATGGTTTGAATACCTCGGTGTTCTTCGCTCTCATTCTCCAGAAAGCGTGTCAGCATGCGGACAGATGGGATAACATCGGCTGCTGTGGCGGAAGCTGCACTGACCTCGGCTGTCAGCTCTTGGAAGGGTTTAAGGACTGTCTCCGTTTTCTTTAGCAGCGACCATTGGTTTCCATTTAACGTGGCTGGCAGATTGCTGTTACTATCCGATGCATAGGCCTGCAGTGCCCGCTTACAATGCACCAGGCTGTCGATCATCATTTTCGTACTGCTCCATCTGGTCTTTACGTCCTGTTGTAAACGCTTCGGTTCAATATTCAACTCGTCCTCAACATCTTCGAGTTCAGCGCAGGCCTTGGGGGAGTGTTTGAAGTGGGTCACTATTTTTCTCCCGTTGGCAATGGCATCGCTTACAGCTCGCTGTGCCAATAGACCTTGTTGGACAACGAGCTGTAAGGTGTGCGCAAAACATCCCAGGCTGGGCACCCCAAGCTGATCCATTGCCCTTTTCATATTGGCCGCGTTATCTCTTAGAATTACGTGGACCCTATTTTTGTCAATCTTCCAAGCTCGTAGCATATGTTCCATGGCATCTGTGATGGCATTCGCTGTGTGTGAGCCTCTAAACTCATGTGCATGTAAAACAGCGCTCTTTGGGGTGAAGTCTGGCCCAATCCAGTGTGCAGTTAAACTTAGTAGAGATAAAGGGCGGTGATCACAGCTCCACATGTCCGTTGTGAAACTAAGAGCATTTGTACTCTCTACTTGTTTGGCAATGTTATCTCGAACATCTTTGTGAATCTGGGGGATAGTCTTCTCAAGGATGTAATGACGGCTGGGCATGTTGTACCGTGGTTCCAGGTGTTGGATGGTGCGTCTAAATCCCACTTTATTCACGAGCGATAATGGCTCGTCATCCAGAATGATTTCCTCGGCAATGACCCTTGTTATCCCCTGGGCTTTGGCACTGTTCAGTGCCAGTTTGTCACGCTGAGCAAAAGTTTCTGCTAGTGTTAGTTGTGTAGGACCTTTCTTTTTGTCTGCAGTTTTTTTAAGATACTCTTCGTGTTCTTTATGGTGGTACTTTGCTAAATGCTTTATTAAGTTGGTTGTATTAAAACTTCTTACAGCTTTACCACCACGCCTGACTTTATTGTGGCATATGTTGCACTCCACCTCTTCGTCTTTGTCGATATTTGCTGATATCGGCGGCCGATCCAATCCTAATATCGGATCAGGACAACCCTAATCCCTGTGTCCGAAATTGCTCGCAACTCACTATGTAGGACACTGTATAGTGGAGACACCATTTTGTAGTGCTGTCCGTGCTGAAAGAAATCAAATTAAGTCTCAAATTTGATTTTAATAAAAGACAGTAGCAAAGAAAGTATTCAGCCTTGATTTAAAAAGAACTGAAAGCTGCAGGTACTTCCATATCGTGGCAGGCTGAGTGGTATGCTGGGGCACCTCTTGCCAGCAGACCAGGATATCCAGAGGGAACTTGTGCAGTTCACTGTTGACCTGACCATCCCCAGCTTTAAGGAGGGAGAGAGCATCGTGGAGTGGTGGGGTCATGTCTTTGACAAACCAGACAAGTACCCCTCCCTGGGTGCACTGGCTAAGTGTTGCCTCTCCATCTTTCATGGACCTAGAGTTGAGTCCTCATTTAGTAATTGAGTCCTCATTTGATGCAATTGATCAAAGGAGTGGCAACATGAATGTGGAAGTCTTTAATGCAACACAGACGGTCAAGTACACGCTGATGTCCAGGGGGAAGACAGCTATGCAGCTCTTTAGAAGGGAGGACGTGAAGTTTGGGGAAGTTGACAAAACATTGTGCAAGAACATTAACTCTGCAGCAGCCACATACAAACACCAGCAGAGGGTGAACAAGGAGGAAAAGCAGCAGCAGAGCAAGTATGGCTCTCAAGCAACTTGCAGTGCTCAGCAGGCCAAGAAACAGACTGCTGAAGAAGAGAAGCAGGCAAGGCTGAAACATGTGGCAACTCAGCGAAAGCGGGCCATGGAGACACTGGTGGTCCAGGCAAATAAAAGGAAAAAAAAAGATCACTATTCCTTGTGTGTTCTCCACTTTCTTCGTTTTATTATTCACATTTTTTTCCAGGGCATAATTTCACTATAACTACATGTATTTGAATTTGTATTTGTACTGTATGTCCTTGTGTAAATATCAATACAGTATACTTAGTAAGGAGGCTATAATATTTATTCTGGGGAAGGACCCCCCAAACAAAATAAAACGACACCAGAGGCCACGTCACCACTCGCGCACCCTTCTCACCTTTTTCACCCCGACCCGTTTTCATGCCTGCTGTAAGCTCTCTTCTCCACCGGTGATCAGCTCAATGACAGTGGTGTTGTCAGCGAACTTGATGGAAGTGTTGCTCTGGGAGGGGATGCAGTTGTAGGTGAAGAGGGTGTACAGGAGTGGACTGAGCACACAGCCTTGGGGGTCCCTGTGCTCACTGCTGGATGTTCTGGTACTGACTCTAACAGCTTGGGGTCTGTTTGTGAGAAAGTCCAGGACCCAGCAGCAGAGGGAGGATGTCAGTCCAAGGGTGGAGAGCTTCTCAGTCAGTCTGCTGGGGATGACTGTGTTGAAGGCTGAACTGTAGTCCACAAACAGCATTCGAACTTGGGTGTTCCAGGTGTGACAAGGCTGTGTGGATGGCTGCATTGATGGCATCATCAGTTGAACGGTTCTGACGATGTGCAAGTTGAAGGAGGTCTATTGTGTCTGAGATGTTCTTTTTGATGTGTGACATGACTCCTCTCAAAACTAGTGCTGCCGCGATTAGTCGACGTAATCGACCATAAATGGTCGACTGGAATTTTTTTTAGCCGATGACTTTTTTTTTTTTTCGGTCGTCGGCCTGTCAAGCGCCTATTTATTTTTGGTCTTCAGTCTCAAACGGCTCATCCAAGTTCAAGTAATTCCGCTCCACACCACTAGTTTTGATGTGCGCACCCCACTGGTCAAATTGGCTCTTTCCCATTATCTTCCTTTACTGTTAGTTCTGGTTTTGAGCATGCCTTGACATGAAAATGGCAGCGGCAAGTGATTCTGATGAATCAAGGACGGCGACTTCTAACGTTACGAAAAGACAAAAAGCATTGAAAGTATGGGAATACTTTAGGGCAGCTGGTGATAGTGGTTTGTACACTCTAAGGCCCTGTCCACATGGCAACGGATTCAGGTGACTCCGATACAATTGCTTATCGTTTAGGCCTGGCGTCCACACGGCACCGGTGTTTTGGGTGCCCAAAACGCAATCTTTTTGAGAACGGGTTCCAGAGTGGAAAGATCTGGCAACGTTGCCGTTGCGAAGTCGTCTGGATGAGTAGAACGGATTTGTTTACGATGACGTCACAACCACATGACTGTCAGTGCTTCATGCCGGGTAGAAGTGTAACGAACTCGATGCGAGTTGTCAACAAATCCTATAACTTGGTTCATGAAACGCGCTTACAAAATATTTTCACTGTGAATATTTATTGTGTAATGGTGCAGAGAGAGAGAGAAAATAGCCCTTAGGGCAGAGTCAATCCCGCCAGCAAAAATGGGGAAAAAAAGGAGCGATCTCACCTCTTGAGATGTTGGTTTAAAGCAGGGGTCACCAAACTTTTTTCTCTGGGGGCCACATTGTCGTTCCTGACTGTGATGGGGGGCCGGGGTCGGGTCAGCTATATCACATATTTGTCTGGGTTATACAATTCTATGACCACCAGCAGGCCTCATTGTGTAGTAGAGATTACTAGCCTGGCACGGCCATCCCCACTACTGTATCCATACTACTATATCAACACTTGATTCCTGGCACATATTTGTTTATCTTTACTAGTGGTTTGCAAAAGTAGTAATCAAGTCTTCACACTTTGTTTTAATTTGAAATACCACTGATATTCCATTTATTTATTTTCTAATAAAAATAATATCAAAGCTGTCAAGGTAAGAAACATCTGCCTAGTTGAGGTGATTGACACTGGCAAAGATGAGTGGAAAATTATAAATTGTAGGTAGGCCTGTTGATATTATTAATAATAATAATTGTATGCAGCACTTAATAAAGGTCAAATAAATAGGCCTATAAAATAAATACATTTAAAAAAAAACAGTGAAATTATAATAATATGAGCAATAGATCAATAGATCACAGCAGTTGTGCTGTGTCCTGCACGTCATTGCTCTCATCCATGGCCAAAGCAAAAAACTCGAATTCTGATGCTCTCTCATTCAGCTGGTCATACACGTCCCCCAAATCTTCGGTTCGCCTGGTCATAGCAGGTGCGGAGAGACTCACCGCGTTGAGCGCATCCTTCTTGTCGGGACACGCCTCCTCGGCCACAACAAGCATGCATACTTTAACAAAGTCCCCATCAGTAAACGGCTTTCTATGGGTAGCTAGTAGGTGAGCTACCTTATAGCTAGCTCGGAGAGCAGCCTGGTTGATCTGGGTTTGGCGAAGGAATACATTCTGTTGTGCAGCCAGTCCGCATTTCATCCTCCGAATCCTGTCTTCTCTTGTTTGCCCTCGCAAACTAGCATACTCTTTGTGGCATAGTTCGAATTACGTGGGAGCCAATGGGAGCTGAGCTCCCATTCCCTCAGGCTCCCATGAAAGAAGCAAACTTAATTTTCTGTGGAAGTCTCTCAAATACGTCATATATCACCATAATAAGCTTGAATAGCCTATATCACCATATAAATATAAATAAAACTCATTTCATTTCCGATCACCATGCAGCCATAACTTTGTATTGAACGTGTTATTAAACCGCAACATGTACGGCTGTACTTCACCACCACACCACTATGCGCGCAAACTGAAATTTGCAGCCTGCGAAATCGAATGTGAAGTTAAGTCCGAAGAAGACTTGTCCTCTATCTCACAACGATCTTCCTTTGTTTAACAATATATATATATATATATATATATATATATATATATATATATATATATATATATAAATATATATAATATAAAATTTGTTTAACTATATATATATGTATATATGCAACACCGTGTGTGTGTGTGTGCGTGCGTGAGTGCATGCCCGCGCCTGTGTGTGAAAGCTGTGCACTGCAGTGCGCAAAAGTGCGCTGGTCCAGGAGAGCGAGTATGCATTGGTTTTTTTTTTTTTTAAATAGAGACCCCCATAGGGTCAAATTTATAATTCGAACCCTGCTTTGTGGCGGGTTTCATAGTGACGACGCAGATTATATTCTTTGAAAACCGACACACTTTCTTTACATACAAGACAAACTGCACAGTCCTTACACTGAACGAAAAAATAATCGGTGGTCCACTGTTCTTTAAAAACTCTGCACTCTCTGTCAGCTTTTCGCTGACCGCTAGCCATTTTGCTGTCCTGAACACTGACAGTTCTTTGCGCATGCGCTGCCTGTCACTGCTTGATCGCGAGCATATGACGAAAATTCGGAAAATATGAATAGTTCATTTTATAACTAAATATCAATTTTAATTGATAAAATCAACAAAATACAAGCTGCAGACATGTTATTATTTGCCAAAAAGCAATTTTAAAAAATAGGCCATGACCACTTTTGGGGATTGCCTCATAGGGCCGGTTCAAGTGATGGGGGGCAGAGGGGCTGGGGGGCCGGTCAAAGGGGGGTGGCGGGCCGGATCTGGCCCGCGGGCCGTAGTTTGGTGACCCCTGGTTTAAAGGGATAGTTCGGGATTTTTGACATGAATCTTTATGGCATCCCCATCAATAGTGTCGTGCAAACACACTGACTTACCCCTGACAGCATCCTGTGAGTCCAGTTCTTGTCCAGTTTTGGTCCAGGCGAAAGTAGTCTGGTAAGTTTGTTGGGGTCACGAAAGCAAAACGTTTTTCGTCTCAAAACAGTATGTGTTCAAAAGAGTGATATATTTGCATCACAAAACTGTTGCCAAATAAAAAGTCAGACCTCGAAATCGCTTGGCACTATTTTCTCTCCCTTCTTATCACTGCGCGCTGCCGCCAGGTGACAGCGAAACGCAGACCCACTAAGCTGGTGGGAGACCAAGGCTGCACTCTATCCACGGCTTACACACGTGATGGCACGGAGGATGTGTATAGTGGCAGCATCTGTCCCCCCAGAGAGGATCTTTTCAAAAGCAGGACAGATTATAACTGAGAGGAGAAATAGAATCAGAATTAACTAGTTAATTGCAGCAATTAAAGGAATAGGTAGGAAAAGGAAGGCGCAAAGACACCGCGCAGCGCCTGAAAACGGGTTTTCAGGCGCTGCGCACCCGTTTTCAGGCGCTGCGCGGTGTCTTTGCGCCTGCAGCGGTGCTTTGCCTGTGCTGTGGCTGAAAATAGTTCCGGATATAAATTGGTCTAGTAAATCCCTTCGTGTTAATTTGCATTGTGTACTCGATGTGAATGTGCAAGTCATGACAAATAATTATAAAAAATCTTGAGTTATTTAATTCACTTTTGCAACGACAATGCTAGCTGGACACGCCGGATTACAGCGACTAAGCTAACCTGGGCGTTTATAGATCAGGACAATGGCTGGGTCGGCTACAAAACGCTTTGGCTCACTCATCCAACTCTAGGGACTGCAGGGACTGACTCAATTTCATTTGGGGGTAGCATATTCCTTTAAATCAAAAATAAAATCTCAGGAGCCGAAAGAGCCGGCTGCTTATAGTAAGAAGAGCCAAAAGAGCCGGCTCCTGAAAAAGAGCCGAAATTCCCATCACTAGTAAACAATGAATGAAACAGCCGTGGCTGTCACCTGGCGGCAGCGCGCAGTGATGAGAAGGGAGAGAAAATGGTGCCAAGCGATTTCGAGGTCTGACTTTTTATTTGGCAACGGTTTTGTGATGCAAATGTATCACTCTTTTGAACACGTACTGTTTTGAGACGAAAAACGTTTTACTTTCGTGACCCCAACAAACTTGCTGGACTACTTTCGTCTGGACCAAAACTGGACTCACAGGATGCTGTCAGGGGTAAGTCAGTGTGTTTGCACGACACTATTGATGGGGATGCCATACAGATTCATGTCAAAAATCCCAAACTATCCTTTTAAGTCCTACAATACATTCCTCAAAAAGGGCGTAGAACAACAAATTAATCCATCAATGTGTAGCATTCAATTTATTCCGGACCATTAGACGCCGCCTTCCGCGTAGAATCATACGTCATCCTCGCTGCCATATTGGATAGGTCAAAGCGGAGAATAAAGATGCCTCATTCATGTGCTGCGTTTAACTGTACCAACAGGTTTACCATCCAAACGAGATCACATGGGATTACCTTTCACAGGTGAGACTGGAAAAATACTTTTCATTGTATTTAGTCATTATAACGTAATTTTACGAACAGATTTTCCTGACTTTGTGGCTAATATGAAGTCTCGCGCATAATAGTTTATGCGCATGCGTCCTTACTACTTCTATTCTGGTGTCTCCGAAGGGACCGTCTTGCAGCGCCCCTAGAGGTGTGGCATGTGTATTGCATCGTTTTCAGCAAGCGTTGCGTTGCCATATGGACCTGATATTTTACTGATCGTTGCCCATTTGGACGCGATATTTTTTTAAATAACATCTCGTTGCCGTTGTCGTGTGGATGTAGCCTAAGACTTCGTTGGCTTATCACGGGAGCACATCCACAATGCACGAGCACCTTAAAAGGAAACACAATCTGTTGAGGATGCTTCAGAAAAGGAAAAGACAATGTGAGTAGCCTAACATTATGATTAGTTTACACGCCTAGCTAGCGTGTGCTTTTTATAAATCTTGTGAAGTACGATGACCGACTGTCTTTGGATGTTAAGCAGGCCCCCTCGACTCTTTGGTAATGTTTTAGTTGAGCAACACTAGTATGCATGCGCATTTATAGTAATTTAAATGGTGTAACATTTTTGAGATGGCACCAGACTTGAGACAGAGGGTTTATCGGGTTTATTGAATAAGCACACAACATAGATAAAAGCCATAACTTATGCAACACGCACACGCAGGACGAATGTAACTTTTTTAACTTGGCGTTACCATCCCCTGGCTACTCTACCAACCCCCAGCAGTGCCACAAGAGGCTGGCTTTACATTTTCCGACAAGAGGCGCAGCGCAACAGCCAAACATGATTCATCAGGCTGTGTAGCAGCTGACCTGACAGTTCAGGCATTCAGACATATCAGATATTATGGGTAGAAGTGCTGTGTGCTTGTAGTATTTTAACAGTTGTGTGTAGCCTAGTCTATTTTGAATGTTTTAGCGTTTATTTACTTTTTTACTTTGGTACAAGTGACATGTTTTGGCCCTTGAGTTACATTCAAAATAAGAACTCAAATGAAATAGCAGTCGCTTGATTTTTTTTTTTTTTTGTGAATTAGTCGTCAAGATTAGTCGACTAATCAAAAATTAGTTGAAAGATTAGTCATGAGAAAATTGGTCGTTAGTGGCAGCACTACAAAACACTTCATTACAACTGAAGTGAGTGCAATTGGGCAATAGTCATTCAGACATGTTGTTTTTCTTTGGGAGGGGCACTATGGTGGTGGTCTTGAAGCATGTGGGCACAGACGACATGGAGAGGGACACAGGTTGAAAATGTCTGAAGACTTCTGCTAGCTGTGTGGAGCAGGCCCTCAAAGCACAGCCGGGGATGTTGTCAGGGCTCGCTGCCTTTCGGGGGTTAGTCCTCCTGAAGACCTTGCTCACCTTGATTATGGTCACAGTGGGTGAAGAGCTCTGTGCTGCCTCTGCTGGTAGAATCCCTCTGCGTTGGTTGGTGTTTAGGGTGTCGAAGCGAGCATAGAATTTGTTCAGCTCATCTGGTGATGTGTTGTGGTTGCTGTGACCCTGCTGTTCTTCTGCTGGAAATTGGTGATATGTTGCAGGCCCTGCCACATGCATCTGGAGTCTGAGGTGTTATAATATCCTTTCAGCTTCAGTCTGTACTGCCTCTTGGCTTCCCTGATGGATCTACGTAGGTCATATCTGGCCTTTTTATATCCATCTGCGTCACCAGAGGCAAAAGCGGTGGAGCGTACTTCACTGTTAATCCAATGTTTTTAGTTTGGATATATTTTGCAGTGCTTGGTGGGGACAGTGTCATTAATGCATGTGCTGATGTAGCTGGTGACCACAGATGCATATTCCTCTAAATCCACAGAACAGTC
Organism: Neoarius graeffei; assembly: GCF_027579695.1. Classification (NCBI taxonomy): domain Eukaryota; kingdom Metazoa; phylum Chordata; class Actinopteri; order Siluriformes; family Ariidae; genus Neoarius; species Neoarius graeffei. The sequence goes on from NC_083574.1 coordinate 27,820,949, forward strand.
TTCTCTCAAAGCAGCAGTCTTAAACACATCCCAGTTTATAGAACTGAAGCAGTCCTAGAGCACCAGATCAGTCCCTTCTAGGGATGGCGAAAACTAAAAAAAAATATCTTGACCGACCACCGAGCCTCATTAGCTGGTTAAAGTCGGTTAACCTATGAGTTTAAAATTCTAGAATTGGAATTATTAGAATCTATTCTAAATCTAACCGAGCATCCGCACATTCAGTCCCAGTCGCTGCCCTCCACTCACATTACCTTTTCTACAGCGCGAAACATTTAGTCAAACGCGGCACTGATGTCGAGGGGTTTGTATTGGAGCGGAGGACAAATGGCTCCAGCTTAGAGACAGTTTCAGTTGGCCATGATGGCATTGAAAATAAAGTCAAGTGCTAGAAGTACATAACATTCAGTGATGGGAATAACGGCGTTAAAATAAAGGCTGTTATAATGCCGGGTAATCTAATTAATTAGCTACAATCGTTATAACGCCATTACCAATATCAACACGCCATTACTGCATGGTATTGAAATTGCTCTGAAGCCATCACCGACTTGGCTCACAGACATAAAAGCTGCATTTGTCACTCCCCCTCCAGACACTGCTGTCATTTCATTCTCTCCCCTTCCCTCTGTAAGTACAACAGCGCCACAGTCTCTTTAAGGACTACAACTCCCATCACCAGCTTCCGCGTTGACCTACGTCATGCCTGGGCGAGATCACCTACGTCACTTCCTCCCTGAGCTCATAAGTAACTGAGCAACGCTTCCTTCTTCCTCTCTCTCGTCTGGACTTCAAGCCATCTGAACACAGATACCCTGCACCAGAAAACCAGATAAAGACGTCTTTTCCCTCAAGAATCAGTTTCGTGCTTTTCTTTCACCTTTGGCCACGGTTGATTCTAGAATCACGCGATTTTTAAACTCCGCTTGAGTTACAACCGGTTTTCAGTTATTCATTATAAGTACGTACGACTGCAGCCCAAGCAGTTAATTTAAGGTTAGAAGCGACCGGATCCTTTGAATTAATTCTCTGTGCACATTGTCTGATCAGAGACTTTCTTTTCATCACGAGTGACCATGCGTCGGACCAAGAAATTCTCTGTGCTTCACGGAGGTCTCCACAATGGTGAAACTCCAAAAGTCTTGGAACATCTCATAATCTCACGTAGAGGCGAGATACTGAAGTAAGATTGGCATTTGGGCATAAAAGCTAGTCTTAGGAATTTGCTTTATTGAAGTAGTGTGAATTTAAACTCAGGAATGGTTTGTTTACACTGTAGACACGCAGCGTGTTGAATTGATTGTTCTATTTTGTTTTAATCTCTCAATTGTTTAATAGATAGGCTTTGCATGCTCTCTCTCTATTCCTGGCTAACACTTTAATTTCATTATTACACCTATCTTGACCACATCAAGATTTCAGTGGATTTAGTACTGTTATAAGCTAGTGAAATTAGCCTATGGCAAATTTTGTCCCATTAGCCTCCAGGGCTAAGGATATTGTCTCAAGGGAACATGTGGCGGTCTTCCCCCACACTCATACACACCTTTTTGTTTTAACTCCACGAGGTAGGATCCTTGGGCCTTAGCTAGCCACATACGGCTAATTCTTTTGTCTAATTAGCAACCAAGGCTAACTTTCTTGTTTTACTTAGAAACACATGGCCACAGGCCTCACAAACACACCTTAGCTAAACACACGGCTAATTCCTTTGTCTCGTTAGCAAGCTAGGCTAACCTTTGTTTAGAACACGTGGCCACACACACACCTTAGCTAGCAATCCTTGCTAACTTTTTGTTCAGGCCACACACACAGGCTAACTCTGTCAGGCCACGTGGCACACACAAACACACCTTAGCAAGCAACCAAAGCTAACTCTCTTGCTGTACTTAAACACGTGGTCATAAGGCCTCTCTCTCACTCACTCACTCACTCACTCACTCGCACGCACGCACGCGCACACACCATATCATATTTGTATATAATGATTCCAACTGCTATTATCCATTTTTTCTTTATAATAAATTCATTTATTATTGAAACTGTGTGTTTGTGTTCAGATATTTTTGAAGTCGCCCAACCTCAAAGAATTCCAAGGTGCATATGAGTTATGTAATATGGTAAGTGATCATAATAATTTGGAATATACCATAATTTAGCTGTTTGATAATTTATTAAGTATCAAAATTAATGGTATGATTCAATGAGACTGATTCAATGAAAACGATTTAATGGGACTGATTTAATGAGATTGATCACTTAATTACCAGTTGCACCTACACCTCCAAAAGTCAGCATCTGCGCCTTTAGTTTGTGTGGAGAGATATGATCTGCAATAACATGCATTGTTGGCTACAGACCGAAACATACTTTCAGAATGCACTGGCCAAGGCAGGACTAAAGTCGATGTGCCTTCTAATAATAATTAAAAAAAAATGATTAGTAATTTGTAAGCTAAAAAGTCTAGCCTGATACTTTTTTATTTTTCACAAATACAGTCAGTGTTAATAACTGCAGTAGGCTGTGTTGATATTGCATACTGCTGCGGACTAGGCACTTTTCTTTGAAATGAGACACAGACCTCATACTGCAGTTGTTTTCCAGCTACTGATATTTCGGTTACATGGCTGCTCATTGTGCACAGCCATTGGGAATGGGATAGCTGGAGCTGAGCTGATTAGCCGCTAAGCTAATATAGCAACTGTCTGATGCTAAGTAACATCAGTGAGTAACCAGGTTTTAGTTCAGATCTTGTTTTATTACGTTGACATTAATATTCACCAGACTAATCAACCATCGACTTCATTCATGCACCGTGTTCTTGTTTCTTTGATAGTCAAGAATTTCCTTGATGTTGCGTACCTGGTTAACATAAAATGTAATCCAACACTGAGACTTTTTTTTCGCCGAGTGGCAGCTGTCTTCAACTGGAGCGGGAGGGCGGGACATGACTGAATGGGTGTTTCTGATTTGTCAGCTGTCGTCCTTACACCGCATGGCATGCCCCAAGCATTTACAACACAGAATTCCAGGTTCTCCGCTCCAAAATCGGCAGCTTCAAAATAATTTTTTTTTTTTTTAACTGACAACCAAAAAAAATTAACCGGTTGACATTGATTTGGTCAACCATCGGTCAAATGGTCATCGGTTAACATCCCTAGTCCCTTCATTCCAAACTTTAACAGTTTTACTCACTGGGGGGGCTTGTTTAAGAAGGGCTTGTAGGCTGGGTAGAGGAACACAGATGTGGTCAGACTGTCCAAAGTGGGAGTGGGGCACAACCTTGTAGCCATTCCTCACGTTGCTGTAGACATAGTCCAGGATTATGTTGTCCCTTGTCGGAAAGCTCGTGTTGGTGGTACTTTGGTAGCACAGTCCTGAGGTTGCAATGGTTAAAATCCCCGGTCACGCATGGATTAAAGTTTTCCGTCGCTATGACGGATTTCCGTCAACTGGGAGTGCTAAAGGTCAATAATGAGTGATGCAGATCCGAGGGAAAAAATGGGGGGGGTGTAGGCCCATAGGTCTGACACCGATGTGATTTAGAACTTCACCAAGCTGCTGTGATTGCCTGTTGTTGAACCCTTTCTTGTGCGATGTTTGAGTATATGTAAAGGAATAAGTTGTTGCGCTAGATAGGCCTAAATAAATAAATACAGCCTACGCTACTGTCTAGTCCCGGGGAGGCTCGGCGTAGGCCACTGATGAAACTATTTGGCTGTCCTACTATTAGGTAACTAGGTTACTTGTCTACTACTAATACTAGGCCTTTTGTAGTAGTAGTAGTAGTAGTAATAATGATCAGGTGAAAAGTTGAAGCCGCAGCAAGCCCTTTGCTATTAAGCGTTTTGTAGGCTTCGGCAGACAATCTGGAAAGGCTGTGTTTTTCTTTGGTTTGATTAGCCTATGATTTAATCTTTAAACATTATGGTTTCAGCAGTTCGCTTAAACATTAGAGGCTGCAGAGTCGGGCTGCAAGATTTCCCAGCACTGGTTTAAGATGCCAAACTTCATAGTAAGGAGAAAATAATTCCACAGTATTGTGTCTTGTCAGTCTCAAATTAATAGTGAAGGACCAACGCGAATTAAGTCCCAAAAATCATCTTGTAGGCCTATATTTTACGTTTTCAAAAAAGTCCGGAATTGGATGTCGGTCAGTAGAGTGTAATGAAGTGTCTCATTCACTAAGCACAAAAGGTCGGAGAACAGTGGAGAAAACAGCGATTGCTTAAATAGGCTACGGATGTTTTACATTAGTAATTTAATGTATGTGACAAATTCATTGATTAAATAGATAAAGAAGCGAATACTCCAAAGCTTAAAAATCAGGAAAGTGGCTCCGGTGTCGCAAGTGCATGAGAAGTTATTTGAAAGTTAACCTGATGAATTTGCGTGTGCGATTTCATGAAGAACCGGGACAATTGGCATTCGGTGAAAGATTCACACCTATGACTCATTATATTCGCTCTCGCCCACTGTTGCTTTGTTTTCCCGATTTACAAGCGTGTCTGAAGATGGAGTTTTCAGAAATCTCCACTCTGCCCAGAGTTTGCAAAAGTAGCTGTTTTCAGTGACTGAAACCTCCGTATAGGTGTGAATGAGAAGTGCAACCGAATAAATAAATATGCGTCTTTTTTTATCCGGCTACATGTAGGCCATCACTGTGCAAAGCCTCTACTGTTGAAATGGTAGTAATATTTGTTAATAGTAGGCTAATTTCCACATTAATCGGTAAAATGGCACAAGGGATATGATGGGGGGGGGGGGGGGGGATGGCAGTTTTATCAGGGGAATGATTTGAGATTTTTATTTCAGAAGGGGGATGCCTCCCCCCACATCCCCCCCTCAACTCGAGTACTGCGTATAAGGCCATATTTCACCGGACATAGGCCCTTCGATTTCCATCAGTAGAGTGCGTCAAATTACTTTCGGTTTTGCCAGCGTGGATGCGCTTCTTTTAAATGAAGGCACAGATGTGTCCGACGTCGACAAAATGGTAAAGAATAAGTGGAGATGGGCTTGGCTAAATGAAATGGGCGATAATGGCAAGCCATTTAGTTAATGGTGCAAAAAGATGAAAATGGCAGGTGTGTGCTTTTGTGTAGTTTGCCATGAAAAAAAGTCTATGGAAGCAATGGCAAAAAACTAGATGCCTTTGGCTTCACTGCGAAGAAGCAGAAAGTGAACTTTCACTCTTCTTGCAAGTTCTTTCTGTTCCACCCTTTTGAAAGCATGATTCAAGTTCGACTGCACTTGCACTTTTCTCTTAACTACTGTTGTGCATTACTAAAGTATTGTTGAAATAAATTTGCACTTTGCGCTGGAAACTTGATGTTTCATCATTTATAGCCAGTAATGACAATGGTAAAGTCTTGCCTTAGCTTTAGTCTTTGTTAAAATTATGTAAATGTACTATAAGTAGGGGCCTAGGGGATAATGGACAACACGGCGTTTAAAATTTGACGCATTGCTGATGTGGTAGGGGCCGACGACATGGAGCTTTTTTTTTTTTTTTCTTTTTTCTGTCAGATTTTTTTTTTTTTTTTTGCTTTAATCCATGCGGTCACGACAAGCATGGCATCTGGGTGTGTGGTCTCGTGTTTGCTGATGTCGTGTAGTAGTCCTAGCGCTGTAGTCCGGTCAGCCCGCAACGGGATGTAAACGGCCAGCATAAACACAGCACTGAACTCTCTCGGTAGATAAAAGGGTCTGCACTTCACCATCAGCACTTCAATGTCTGCACAACAGTGTTTTTCAACCACCTGTGCATCCATACACCATCTGTTAACATAAACACACACTGCCACCTTTGTTTTTACCGGAAGCAGATGTGTGGTCTCCGTGGTGCATGGAGTGGGTCTGTAGTTCAATGGCCAGGTCTGGCAGGCTTGCAGTAGTCCAGGTTTCCATAAAAATCAGGGCACAACACACTCTGATCTCACATTGGGATGTTATCCTAGTTTTCAGCTCATCCATCTTGTTCTCGAGCGAGCAAACATTAGCTAGCAGAAGGCTAGGTAGCGGTGGTCTTGTAGCTCTAGCCTTTAACCTAGCATGTAGCCCGCCTCCCTTACTGTGCCTCCGTCTTTGGTGTGTGGATTGTCAGCCGTTTCCCTACTCGAGTCTGGTGGTGATGCAGCCTGCCGGATGGTGTCGGTGTAGCTCTGGTCGGTGTCAGCGAGGAGAAGAAAGCTACAGTCCAGAAGGACTGGACTGGACCCGACCCGTGGTGAATTTTGCCAATGTCCAGAAGTGTCTTTGCTATAGGTGATCCTAGTGTACAGGCACTGAGCTTTTGTCACGATCAAAAGTACTAAAATAAACAATAAATATGATAAATTCTTTCTTTCTTCATAATGTTAAATAAGAGCCCTTTTGAAGAATAATTAAACTGCCCTCCCTCGTGGATATAGGTAACGATTACTTGACAGTGTGCTGGTAGGCCACATTAGCCTGCCATCCGTGGCATTATACTATTTTATAGCTTCCTCTAAGCGAGGAGATATTCCTTTTGTCTCATTTCCACAATGTACAGGATCCCTCAGGATTCTTGATTTGTCAATTGCTAGCAAAGATAAAAATGTTGACCTCCAATCTTCCTTTTTGCTTGAGCGTTGCTGGTCCATTTCTTCTTTGACTGCTTGATTGTGTTCGAATTTTGTTGGAACAGCATCAGGTTTGAGCCTTCTCTGTCTGACACTGACACTTAAACTCTCCAACAGATGGGGATTCTTCAAAAAGTGATTGGAGCAGAGTGGCATATTTACCTGGCTGCCAACCCTCTTGCTTCATGTGCACAATCCACTCTCTCTGCCTCTTCTCCTCTCTCGAAAAAAGGTAAAAACTTCTTCCTGAACTGGTCCTGTTACAGTTCACTGCACGACAATAAGGCATGTTTTTTCTTTGGAAATTCCTGAACGCGTGTCTGCACTCAAGCTGAATGGCAATGCAAATAAACGGAAGTGGACTCAACTCAAGCGATGAGCTTGTCTTGAATGATGTCACGTGCCGAATGGTCACGAAAATTACCGGGCAGAAATTCGCAGCGATCGGCGCTAACTTTATTCTAACTATTTTAATTATTACTTAACAATACTACTTGGGACCAAAAGAAAATTAGAGGGCTTTTTAACAGTTTCAAATGTGCATAAATTTAAAACCTTTGCTTATGACCTTTTAAGGTCAGGACTTTGACTTGGCTATTCCAAGACATTAACTTTATTTTTCTTTAACCATTCTTTGGTAGAATGACTTGTGTGCTTAGGGTCATTGTCTTGTTGCATGACCCACCTTCTCTTGAGATTCAGTTTATGGACAGATGCCCTGACATTTTCCTTTAGAATTTGCTGGTATAATTGAGAATTAATTGTTCCATCAATGATGGCAAGCCATCCTGCCCCAGATGCAGCAAAGCGGGCCCAAACCATGATACTACCACCACCATGTTTCACAGATGGGATAAGGTTCTTATGCTGGAATGCAGTGTTTTCCTTTCTCCAAACATAACGTTTCTCATTTCAACCAAAAAGTTCTATTTTGGTCTCAGCAGTCCACAAAACATTTTTCCTATAGACCTCTTGCAGTCACGTGACTGAATCCCAGCTGGAATGTAAACAGCCACCATCTTGTCGGTCAACAACACAACTGAATATTGTTGCACTTGTATACAAAATGGATCAATTTCAACTGACGGACTATACGGCTCATTTTTCGAATGAACAGATAACTAGATACATGTCTAAAATAAATGACCTACAGATTAGTGACCCTTATCGATTACCGGACGCAGTTTTCACAACCGTGTCAGTGGATATTGAACTGCCAGAGGTGGAATACCCAGATGTGTATAATTACCTCATTAACTTTCCCTCGCTGTTCAGTGGTGAAGCACTGCGTGCTTTATAAATCTCTGGACAGTTATCTTTACAGAAATTCAGGATTTGTCAGCCCCCCTCAGATGTGGCATCTTAGAAAATAACAATCCTCATTGGAGGCGTAAGTCACTTAAGTATTGAGTACTAGTACTGATACCACATGAATATACTGGAATAAATACATGGCGAACCTGAGATGAAATGGTCACTGCACAGGTGCCAGTGATCGTTCTTTCCAGTCGGTACCCATGCCTTGTTGTTGTTTGGATTGGCCTGGCTGATAGCAGCAATCCGTTTTGCATGCCTGTCAGGGTCCTGTGGCAGCCTATGAAACTTTCTTCCTGATTTCTGACCTCTCCTGTTGACATTATATGCCATACAACTCTCTGGCATTGTGGCACGGTAATATTTGCAGATTTGGGCGAAAAACAATGAAAGTCAGTGTCGGTAAATTGCGATGGCGGAAATATAGCGTTTGACCGACAAGATGGCGTCTGTTTACAATCTGGATCGGCTGTGACGTCACATGCAAGTGGACTATAGCCTTCTGGCTTGTCCACATGATCATGAGCAGCAATGTTCTTTTTGGAGAGCAGTGGCTTTCTCCTTGCAACCCTGCCATGCACACTGTTCAGTGGACTCATGAACATTAACATTAGGCAATGTGAGAGGCCGTCAGTTGCTTAGAAGTTACCCTGGGGTCCTTTGTGACCTTGCTAACTATTACACGCTTTGTTCTTGGAGTGATCTTTGTTGGTCGACCACTCCTGGGGAGGGTAACAATGGTCTTGAATTTCCTCCATTTGTACACCATCTGTCTGACTGTGGATTGGTGGAGTCCAAACTCTTTAGAGATGGTTTTGTAACCTTATCCAGCCTGATGAGCTTCAACAACACTTTCTCTGAGGTCCTCAGAAATCTCCTTTGTGCCATGATACCAGGGCTCTACACTTTTTTTTTTTTTTTTTTCTTTCTTTCTTCTCTCTTCAGGAGCACTTGTGCTCCCAAGTTAAAAATTTTAGGAGCACAGGGAAAAAAATGGGGGCACAAGTAGGTTTTCATTTTAAAGGTTTATTGCAGTGCAAACCTTAGACACACCAACACATAATGCAAAATTCAATTGAGAATGAACGAATGAATGAACAAACAAATGAATAATGAACAACTGAATGAATGAACAAACAGTAGCTAAACAGAGAGCAGAGCTCAGCAGAGCTAACATCAAGGACAGCTCCTACCCTGGCTCTGAGTTCTTTGACTTGCTGCCCTCAGGCAGGCGTTACAGGTGCATCAAAGCAAGGACCAACAGACTCGAACAGTTTTTTCCCCACAGGCCATAACCACCTTGAACAATTAGCCTTTTTCACATCGTCACTTGCAGGGGAACTCGTATCCGTTTTCAGCCTTTTGAATGGAAGAAGAGGTATACGGCGGCAACATATGTTAAAACTGTCATTCACAGATAAGATTGATAATATTGCGCATTGTTGTTTATCATTACGTATTGTTAGCGACCATTCCAGTCACCTATCTGCCTTGTTTTGGAAAGGAAGTTTACTGACTTTCTATGGTTGCTACTTGTTAGCCAGCAGATTAGCATGCCGCCGCCTCTTCCATTCAAAAGGCTGAAAATGGATGTGAGGTTCTTCTGCAAGTGACGTAATGTGAAAAAGGCTAATTACTAGGGCTGTAACGATACACCCAACTCACGATTCGATTCGTATCGCGATTTTTGACCCACGATTCGATACGCCCACGATTTTTTTTAAAAATGTTTTTTTAAAGTAGTAAATTTTACTTATTAACCTTTACTTACTTACATTAACTATTTAATAACTAATTCAGACCACTGCAGAGAATGAGTAATATGTATGCAAAAATGAACAAATGTATATCCAAAGATTTTTATTTCTCAAAATACTGTTGAGCCGGAAGCTCTGGTTTTTTCGGTTCTGAAAGTCATTTTTCCAAATCGTGTAAATCCGTTAAGATTTTTTTTGGGGGGGTGGCTCTCTCACTGTCTCACTCCCATAGGGCCAGTGATTTTCTGTGATCGCGGAAAACAGATGGAAATTATGGAATTTTTATGGTGAAACATTGCTCACGAGTCAAAATGTAACTGCCTCAGAAGGCTTCCACCCAAGCAGACATGCCTTCAGTGTTGCCAGATATTGCTAACGTTTTCCACCCCAAAATATGTTCAAAACCAGCCAAAAAGCACCTAAACCTGCCCAATCTGGCAACACTGCATGCCTTTCCGGTCAAGTGATTGTGATTGGCTTGTGGCACACCTAGCCAGCCAATGAGCTGCTTGTTTACAGATTCGCTCCCCGCGTCGCAACCAGAATGGCGACCGCTTAAAAGAAATGAATGCTCTGCCAGTGGCGAGTGTGGACGTTGCGTGACTCGCAGAAGATTGTCGCAGGTCGGCGAAAAAAACGACTTACTAATAGATATAAAAAAATAAAATTTAAGTAAGTTTAAAATGTAATTTAAGTAAAAAAGTAAAGTATTCATAAATTGAAGTTTGGAAGCGCCTCTGTTTTTGGGCTGAGGAGAAGTTTGAAAGGGTGTACCGCGATTCTGCCTTCTTGTATCGCGATACGGATCGTGGCTCTGCGTATCGCGATTTCGATACGCATATCGTTACAGCCCTACTAATTACATGCACTGACTGATGCCACTTCTGGCAGGTGCAACAATGCACCAACAAGGACCTAAAAGGACAATATTCTCACACTTGGCTGATACAGTGCAACCTCACAGAGCAACTTTTTAGTTTTTATAGCTTTTGCATATTTTAGATTTATATTTCTACACTTTTACATCCATACCCAATACAATGCAATACCAAATACAGTGCAATATCCTGAGTTTTGTAGCTGAACTGAGTTTCTATAACTAATGTGCAATTAACATCTGCAACTCAACACGCCCAGTTGTGTGTGTGTGTGTGTGTGTGTGTGTGTGTGTGTGTATATATATATTCTTTGTTTTTCTGCTGTGTTGTGACGTGCACCATTTGTATATACTGGTATATCAGGGTTTTTTCTAGAAAAATTTAGTATGAGGGCGCTCACCATGGTGAGGGAGTGGGGGGGGAAGAGATGGTGCCGGTTGTCCCCCCGCCGTGCAAAGCCTTTGAAAAATGCTCCAATGGGACATTCTGAGGCTATCTGAGAGGGAAATTGTAACAAATTGTCTATCAACATTGAAAAAGAAAGAAGTAAGGCCCCAAAAAAAAGTGTGTTTCCGGTAACATGAAATACTAAAATAAGGTCGGTAGGTAGGAAAGGTTTTTTTTTTTTTCTTAATTTTTTTTTTTGTTCGAAAAAATTAACACAAGTGTTTAAACATCTTACAAAATAGTATTTTGGCACAGAATCCTTTATACCACATCATAATAAAATAAGTGTTTTAAATTTTTAAACGAATAAAAAAAATATCTCGAGTTCGAGTTATGATCTACGGAAGCGATATTTCATGATATTTTCATGCAATAACGTGAAAACACCTTATCAAGAAATAACGTGAAAATAACGTCCTAGGCTACTTCCATTAAAAGCAGACGGCCTCGCCTAGCCTACTGTAGAACTTGGGTCGAGCAAAAACATGGCTGAATCCTGAATGACTCCTATTTGTATAAATAGGGGACTGCATAGGCGGCAAAATGTAGTGTTTTTCCCTGCCATGGAAGTGCACTTGAATACTGAAGAGGAAGCAATTTGCATTACAGCCTTGAATGAGGATTCAAAATGGCGGCTCGGCTCAGTTTATGCAGGAGGGCTGATAGAAGTGGCGAAACATTTTACTTTTTATCGTTTCTTTCACAACTTGAATGCGTTGAAACAAAAAATGACAAACTAACGCCGCTTGCACTAAAATATCGAGGGAAATTTGTAATAACTTTACGGTCGGCAATTTCGACGCGGAAATTCTCGATCGGTCGGGTTACCAGAAACACTTTTTTTTTTTTTTTTAATTTGGCCTAATCTTCTGCCTTTGTCTTTGGCTTTCTTCCGCTTCGTGCCGCAGGATGACATCTTTAAATGCCCAAGTGTCAACAAAAACAACTCGCGAACTACTTCTGTCAAAAGCTCCCGCGCCGGTGGGTGAAAGGTCATTCAGTCTCGAGAAATCTCGCGCTCCAAGTCAGCTGACCTTGTATGTAACCCATGTCAAATCTCGCGAGAGCAGCCGCGACAAGTAAACAACTAAACAACATGGCGCCTCAGTCTGGAAAACGCCAATTCGGATTGTTTTTGCACCGTCTGGCGGTGTATCTACTATGATTGGAATATTTTTGGAGCAATTATAACGTATTTGATGATCAGACACATTGTCACGTAGTGTTGCTGGGATGTTTTCACGGAGTCGGTAAGGGGGCGCACGCCAAGAGTAAGAGGGCGCAGCGCCCCTGTTCCCCCGTTTAGACGAAAGCCTGTATATTTGTTTTTCTGCTGCAGGGTTAGATCTTAAGGTTTTTCTGCACTAGCCAGCCGGGCTGGTGGCTTGCAAATTGCACTAGCCCGCTATTTTAAGCCCAATTCCTGTGACAATTGAAAGAATTTTAAATACTAAACAATGAACAAGTTGAAACAACAGAAGCTCCCAATTCAGTGTAACAAAACCAGTACTTTATTCAATCCATTATGGTTCTCATATGTGACTTTGTGTTTCAAACCATAATTGTCACTTTGAAGTACAAAAGAGGTAGTCATTGCTTACAGTTAAGTAGACTAGTACATGTAGTAATCTCGCAAAATGGACTAGAACTGAAATCATTCAGTTGCCTTAGACTGGAAAAAAAACATAGCAAATTCTTATAGAAATGGACTAGAACTGAAATCATAAACTTATCTTGGACTAGAAAAGAACATGACTAATTCTTGTACAAGTAAACATTCCATACAAAAAATATTAATGAAATTACAAGTGAGCAAACATTGTGAATGCACTCTTCAAAATACAAAATGATAAACTACTGATAACAATACATTGCTTTAAATTGTATGTTATGGCATTAATGCCTTGCCATACAAGCACAATGTGACATGTATTTCAATTCTAATAACTGACTGATTTGGAGTCATCTTGAATTTTCATACTCACAAGGTTATGCTTCATTCACTCAATCACTGGCCATATGGATAGGCCAGTTAAAAACTATGCTGTCTTGCAAATTCAGTGCAAATCTCCTCTTACTCACATCTCAAAACTTTTCAAACATGGCTGACATCAGCCCCCACTGCCCTGCCACCTACTCTTACAGAATATTAAATGTGCTGAATGGTGGTGCCACCTTGTGGTAGGTCTGGCAAATTAGGCACTCATCATGGTACACAGTTACAACCTGTGTCAATGAACTGTGACAGTAATGTTCAACAATGCATTACACCATGTACAATAAATAGAATGAGCTAAAAGATTTTGTATCAGATTTTGCGTGATTCAAGATGGCCACACCCATGTCAAGTTATTGCACTAGCCAACACGGGCTAGTAGCAGAGATTTTGCACTAGCCTGTGGCTATCTGCACTAGCCACGGGCTAGCGGGCTAGTGTTAAGATCTAACCCTGTGCTGTGTTGTATGTTCCCATCTAAATGTTTGCACTGGGGTGTGTGCTTTCCATCTCATTATATAATTTTCCTGCACCTTCTCCCATCGTTCTAGCTTTCTTCACTACACTTTCTTCCTTGTCCGTTCTTTTATTCTTGTTTCCACCATCATTGCTTTTAAAAAATGCTGTTCTCTGCATAGCGAATATATTTTTCAGCTCGGTCCGAACCAGCTCTGTTATCTCTCAGTTGAATGATCTGATGAATCCCTAAAAAGCACTTTTCCCACCTAATGCCACATCCACAACATACAACCGTGGGAAAGAGGGGCAATCACAGAAAGATGAGTAGAAAACGGGAAATGTTACAGGGGATATTTATTGTGATAGGCTATTGTAGCGTCAGCACAAAAGCACCAGACTCAACTTTAACTGAAAGTGTTATTCAGTAGCCTAAACTTATTCAAGCTACAGACCGAGAAGAATAAAAATGCTGAAATCTCATGTCCCGGTAAAACGCACAAAAATGTAACTTTTTACATTGTTAGTATGCCTGCCGTTATAGTGCGGACTTTCCATAGCATAGAAAATCGCTACGTTTCAATTTGTATAACTGAACTTGTTTCATATCACTGGTCATATAAACCTATGTAAACAGGAAAAACGTGGAAGAGTTTGGTCGCATCTAACTACAGCCCCAAAAAATACCATTGGCCATGCTGAGCCTAGCTACATTGCTAACAGGAGTGACGGCGCGTCTGACTGACTTGGAGGTCGCTCAAAGCTCGGAGAGGTACGGAGCAGCTCGTCTCAATTCAGATAAGAGCATATTTCATTATGGAAGTACGGTGGACTGTTCCTTTAATAATTTTAAAAATATATTTTTTTTTCGCAATTTTTATCGTCTCTCCAACTTTGAGGCCCCCCTAGCGCCCCCTGGTGGCCCCCCAGGGGGCCGCGGCCCCCACTTTGAAAACCACTGCTCTAGGCACCCCCTGGGCATTACCGTAAGTCACACAGTATATGCGCAGCACATATTACCATATATGACAAGACGGACAAAGCCATCGAGCTGATTGATTTGATAATCTAAACAGAATAGTCTATGAACGAGGCTTCTCCTGCCTAAAGAGAATAGACTCCAGCGAGGAATAAGCTAGGAGAAGACTCGCTGGACAAATTAATCCACATCAGCATGGATGACAGCAAGATGGACTATGAGAGCGTTGCCCAACATTGGGCCTAGCAAAAGCCAAGGAGAATTAATCTGCTTTAAAGGAGTAGAAAACTTAATTCATTAGTTAGGGTTTGCAGAAAGATTATGTACTTATAAACAGTCTCATGAAGTTGTCCAAATGTGTCAAATATAGCATAAGTTCAAAGAATAATCATAAGCATTTTGGGCAGTGTGATGTCACTGGGATCCATTTAACAAAAGAAGCCTCCGGATTGTTTTGTTAAAAGGTCACAGTGACGTCACACTGCCAAATATGCTTATCATTTGAAATTATTCTACATTTGACACTTATTAACATTCTCTTCATGAATGTGTTTATGTATGTAATCTTTCTGCAAACTTAAATGTATGAATTAAGTTTTCTTTTCCTTTAAATGTTTTAATCTGAATCTAGTCCATTTAATAAAGTGCCAAAATTTAAACTTTATAATATGCAGTTGCCTTACTTTTCTTTTCAGTGTATCTTAGTTATACATATTATGGTAATTGCATCAGAAATGTTCTAAATCATTATAGTACTACAGCAACTTATTTTAAGGTGGCAGTTCTTAGGTTCAGATACCTTTGTGAGGTCATGATGGATTCTCTTCATTGGATTGCAGAAGATGGAGCAAACCACTGTTCATATTTTCATGCGCATTTTTGTTACAACACTACTTGATCATAGATAATTAAGGTATCCCTGTAGATTTTCAATCTATCATATACCCAAGTAATCTATAACAAAACAGTTTAACTTAAATGTTGAACTTTAAGGTGAAATTTCAAATGTCTAAACATTTAATAGTATTTAGGTCAGAAATCATTGAAACACTGGTAAAATCTATCCTATAATCATGTATCTAAAACCCGAGACCCTGAAAATGCACCCGAGAGCATCTATTTTCAAAAAAATTTTCGGGGAGACATGTCCCCGGACCCCCACAGTTTCGCTTGGCACCTTTGGCACTCAATTGTGTATGTATCATGCCAGAATTTAGGGCTTTAATTTTTTTTCTGGGGAAAATATATATACGTGTGTGTGTGTGTAAATAAATTCTCACACGTGTCATCATATTATACGTGTTATGATTGCTTGCTGAACAAAGAAAATATTAACATTATATACACAGTTCGTTGCTTTTTGGTGAAAAACAAATTCTGTGACCTCATTGACTGACTGGATTTAGCAGCTACAATACAAATAATTATGGAGTTCAAACAGAACTTTGAAGTATGGCCAAGAGGTCTAAAGCTTATTTTATTAATCTTTGAAATATGCTGATTAAAAAAAAATCAGGCAAATTGCTCCAGTGGTTCAGATTTTATGGGCGTTTTTGGGCTCTGACATTGCACTCTTCAGAGAAATGGGCCTGTATTTTCATCCTAATTGTCACAATAAAACCGTTTGCACCTCTCAAGTGGTCAGCATGTGTAAATCAAGTGGTGCCAAACCCCAAAAATCTATTTTAATTTAATCTTGTAATGCAACAAGACAGGACAAACACCAAGGGGGATGAATACTTTTGCAAGACACTGTAATCATTTTCAGTGTTCGAATATCAGATGTAAGCTGAAGTGTGGTATTATTAAATTGCCTTTATTTGTCTAGCTGCTGGTTCCATTTTTTTTTTTTTTTAAATCACCATAGAAGCTTTTAATCGGCCATTCCTATATTATCGTGTTGTCTTTGGCTCTGACTGTCTGCACTGCCACTGTGGTGCTCACTATTATAGTCAAACTGTACTCGCAGATGTCCATTGAGAAATCCTATGATGTAGATTGTATATCAAACATTGAATGCTTAGCCTCGGTTTGACTTTGACATGGCATGCTTGAGATTGAGCAACAGTCGTCTTCGCCACTAGCTGCTTGTACATTTGACAAATTTAATGCCTTTTACCTCTTCTCCTTTCCAGCGCGACCAGGAACATTGATCCCAGTTGTCCATGGTGATGAATAAAATATTTGGAAAGTAATTACGGATGATTCACTTCATTAATTGAAGAGCTCTCATCTATTTGTATGGGTGTAAAGCAGACTGGAATTCATAGATGTATTTTCAGATACGATTACACTTGTCACCCCATTGACAATAGTATCAGTCAGACCAGTCTGCTGGTCTGACATAGAAATGTTCAAAGAAATTTCATCACTGACATTGACTGAACAGATGGGGTGAAAGCTATACACCCAGTCTGTTTGTACGTCAGTCAGTGGAGTCTGCAGAATGCAGTAGCAGTGCAGTCAATCACAGCCCAAGACAATGTGATAATACAACAATGACTGACTGACTGATTAAAAGCTTCTGTGCTGATGAATACCATGGAACCAGTAACTAGACAAATAGACAATCCAGTAACATCACATTTCAGCTTTATCCAATATTTGAATATGGAAAATGATTATGTAGCCCAATATATGTTTTTGTACAGTTATCGACAATGTGAGCCTAACCACTGGAAGTTCCTAGCGTGCAATGCGTCCTGGGATTTGGGAAAGAGGTGAATAAAGATGTGTAAGGAATGTGAGTGAAGTTGAGAAAATAGAGGTAATGAAAGGGAAAAAATGTCAGGAATTACTTTTCTTGGGGCAAATTTGATCGGCTATGACGGTTTAATACATAAACCAAGTCGATGCAATGTATGCGGTAATATGGTGGCCAGATGGCTTCACTTGTCTGAACAGTGGGGAATGGGCGATGAGCCATCCATTTATGTAGAGATCAGTGGAGTGCACATGTTGAATTGACATAAGCTTCATGCACTGTAGTGGGTTTCCCAAAAGCATCGTAGCACTAGGATAAATGGTAGAGCGAGCAGCACAATGAATGGATCTCATCTCATTGTCCTTTTATCTTCCTTTATTTCCTTGTACATGCTTTTTATGAGCTATATCACATGGAACATGGGATGTGAAGAAAGAAGTACTGTTATCCACACACATACAGTGGGGCAAAAAAGTATTTAGTCAGTCACCAATTGTGCAAGTTCTCCCACTTAAAAAGATGAGAGGCCTGTAATTTTCATCATTGATGCACTTCAACTATGTGAGACAGAATGGGGGGAAAGAATCCAGGAAATCACGTTGTAGGATTTTTAATGAATTAATTGGTAAATTCCTCGGTAAAATAAGTATTTGGTCACCTACAAACAAGCAAGATTTCTGGCTCTCCCAGACCTCTAACTTCTTCCTTAAGAGGCTCCTCTGTCCTCCACTCGTTACCTGTATTAATGGCACCTGTTTGAACTCGTTATCAGTATAAGACACCTGTCCACAACCTCAGTCACACTCCAAACTCCACTATGGCCAAGACCAAAGAGCTGTCAAAGGACACCAGAAACAAAATTGTAGACCTGCACCAGGCTGGGAAGACTGAATGTGTGAAGAAATCAATATTGATATTTTCTTTTTTTTTAATTTATTTTATTGCTTGAATATTTGGAAGTTTCTGTGGGCCATGAACATCTTTCAAGTGTCTCAACCAGCGAATTTGCATATTTCATGTAACGATCATACCTGCCAACTATTAGTTTGCCTGTAATCATTACGGTTTTCATGGTCTTGCTCCAGGCTACGGATTTTCATGAATGTTAGTTTTAAGTAGATTTTTTGTTTTTGTGTAGAAATAAAAGGAAAACAAACCTTTGCTGATGTTAACTTAACATTGAAAATAAAAACCAGAAAGGAATAGAAAATCTCATCTCATTATCTCTAGCCGCTTTATCCTGTTCTACAGGGTCGCAGGCAAGCTGGAGCCTATCCCAGCTGACTACGGGCGAAAGGCGGGGTACACCCTGGACAAGTCGTCAGGTCATCACAGGGCTGACACATAGATGCAGACAACCATTCACACCTATGGTCAATTTAGAGTCACCAGTTAACCTAACCTGCATGTCTTTGGACTGTGGGGGAAACCGGAGCACCCGGAGGAAACCCACGTGGACACGGGGAGAACATGC
>NC_083574.1:27844558-27967058 GCF_027579695.1 Neoarius graeffei
AACTTCTGGACTGGAGTGTGAACCAGAATGTTTACTACCCTATTGTGCCAAATTCTCCTAATTCCTGTATCATTAACCTAAAAATAGCCCTATATCCCACATTATGTGACCTCAACTGCAATATCTCTGATTTTAAATCAGGTGAAAGACTGAATAAAAGAGAGCTATTCAGGACACTACTGTGTATTTAAGATGCAGCTTGTGTCTTAAATACACAGTTTAAGTGTGGGTGGAATCAGTGACTTGGAGCTTGGTCCTCTTGTTGGTCTTAGACACTGGCCTTTCATTTAAACTAGAATCTTTTACCTGACTACATACTGTGAATTGCACTGCCAATTCTTGTCATGTGACTGAAAAAACTTTTGTTACAGGAATGTCTCTTTTGCCCCTTTTTCCACCAAAGCAGTTCCAGGGCTGGTTCGGGGCCAGTGCTTAGTTTGGAACCAGGTTTTCTGTTTCCACTGACAAAGAACTGGCTCTGGGGCCAGAAAAACCAGTTCCAGGCTAGCACCAACTCTTTGCTGGGCCAGAGGAAAGAACCGCTTACGTCAGTGGGGGGGCAGAGTTAAGACCAACAACAATAACAAGACCGCGAAAGATCGCCATTTTTAAGCGACGAGAAGCAGCATCTGTACAAACGCGAAGTCATTTATTATTGTTGCTGCTGCTGCTTCTTCCGTGTTTTTGCTTTGATATTCGCGCCAAGGTTTATGCAAACGTAGCGACATAACTGGCGTATACAGCGACGTAACTGATGTATACAGCGACGTAATGACATGGCTTCCCTTAGCACTGCGAGATATGGAAAAGCAAACTGGTTCTCAGCTGGCTCGCAAGTTGAACAAGTTGTGAACCAGCACTGGCCCCGAACCAGCACTGGCCCCGAACCAGCCCTGGAACTGATTTGGTGGAAAAGGGGTATTTGATTTTTTTTTTTTTTTTGACATTCTCAGTTCTTGTATAAAAATAAATACATGATTTAATTTCAAATAAACCACACCACATACTTAAACTAAAAACAGAGTCTCAGGATAACACAAAGCCCGAAAGCTTATTTCCATTGTGGTCCTTTGATGTTGGATGGCAGATGTAAAAATGACAAGAGTGGCATTGTGACATTATTAAAATTCTAAAACAATTACATACAGTATACACATCAGATTAACATTGTAAACATACTATATAAGTGCAAGCCCTACACTATCTGATCTCTAAGCCATGTTTTCACAACATGTTTAAATCCATCCAAACTAATGATTACCTTAATATTACCTGGTAACTTATTCCACAGACTAGTTGCAACATATAAAAAGGAGTCCTTCCCTATTTTAGTTTGCACTCTTGGAGGAACAAAATCTGTGAAACACCCCCTAGTGAAGTAACTATGAACATCCCTCATTCTACTAAAAAAATTTAAATATTTAGGGACATCTCCATTTATAATTTTATATACCATGCTCAATTCAATTTGAGAGACTCTATCCTCTACCCTCAACCATCCCAGCTGCTTAAAATGCTGAGGATCAAGTTGAGTTCTTGGGGGCAGATCCAAAATGGTCCTTGCTAATTTATTTTGTGATGTCTGTAGCTTGTTCTTGAAATACCTAGTAAGGCCATTATACCAAGAGCAACAGGCATAATCATAGTAGGGCTGAATAGGTCTGAGTAGGGCTAAGGTCAACATAGCCGCCTTATCCAGATACATGGAAATTCTGGCCAGAAAACATACTCGTTGATTTTCTTTAGTAATTACTTTCTGGGCTTGACCAGCTCCAGACAACTGACTATCCAGTACACACCCAAGATAACTGACTGAGTCCTTAGCATTAAGTGCAGTGTCACTGGTTAATACTTTAAAGCCTGGGGTTTTGTTCAACTTAAGTCTAGACCCAAACAAGATGGATTCAGTTTTTCCTATATGAAGAGAGAATCTATTAAATGATGGCCAGTGGCTGACTTTTAAAAGCTCAACACTTAAGGTTGATTCAACAGTGAGCTTATCCTTGTGTGAAAACACTAGTGTGAAAACACTAGTGCAGAATCATCAGCAAATAAAAACAGTTCACATGAACAAACTGATTTAAGATCATTAATATATAAAAGAAGAGGACCTAAAACACTCCCCTGAGGGACCGCACATTGCACAGTTTGTGGCTGGGATAAAGTTCCCCCAACATCCACCACTTGTTTCCTATTCCTCAAATATGAGTCAAACCATCTAACTGCTGTGTTAAAGCCAATAGCCCTCAATTTTGACAGTAAGATACTATGATCTACCGTATCAAAAGCCTTTTGCAAATCCAACATGACCATACCACAGAAATTTCCCTTGTCAACCTCCTTTCTGATGGCAACAGTGCGTAACTTGCCTTTTCATTCACAGGCTCCTTTCCTCCAGGCTCTCCTCAGGCCCAACACATCTTTTTAAATACCAACTAACTGTATTCTAATTATTTGTCATGTACATCAAGAGGGATTAATGCTGTAGACATTTTGCAATGAAGGTAAAACTAACATTCATAGATTTTTATTCATAACTTTGTAACTAAAAAAGCAGCAGATTTAAACACGCAGCACTGGGAAAACAGCATTTTGCGCATGCAGAAAAACCCAAATTATCCTGTATCGCGACGGAAAAAGCCCAATTTCAGAAATGCAGGATGTAGCCCAAATTATCTAATTGAAAGGCCTGGATGTGGGCTAGCTTTTTCACTTTTGCCATTGTTGCATCCTCAGGTAATGTTCACATGAATCTTGTATGGTAAAACAGTGTTTACCCTTTTTCTGCATTGCCGTGGGGGTTGAACTGTCTACCCTGGTAATTATGGTAGGCTAGCCTGTTGATGTCTTGACCAAGTTTTTCATGAATGAGTCAAGAGCATGCTAACGAGTGCTTATGCTGCCAGTAACATGGAAAAACTTGCACACTTGCCTCTTCAACAGATTTAGGTAAGTCAGATTGTATGCACATCTGTTTGTAGGTAGTCTAGCAAGGTTACAGTCCACAGAATGAGGCTGTCACAGCAGCACTACTTGTACCAGGGATATAAATATGAAAAGTTGCTTCCCCCCATTCAGTCACATAGGAGTACATCAGCTGTTCACCCTTCCCTTGCTATTTAACAGCAACATCCGTATCTTTCCCCCTCCACTTTTTTTTGTTCGAGAAATGGAATTAAAATTTTTCATATATACTTAATCTCCAGCTTGGGGCAGCTTCAGGTCTTACTCACTATGCGGCACTTCCGTGTCTTGCCCCCCAAATGATGTCAGAGCATTGCCAGAAACAATCGGGGGGGGGTTTGGTTAAAATGTTTTCAATGGTGGTATCCATGAAATTGTCCATTCTGCATAGAAACTGACTTTTGGAGATGGATATCTTAGTGAGCTCCTTATTTTCAATTATTCACATGAATCGTTAGTTTATATCATCTTCATAATTTGTATTTTAAAAATGGGTTTTCTTTTCTTTAACAGTCAAGTTTTCAAACTCTGCCATTGTTTTGACACTTGGCACTGCTGTCATCTTACTTCCTTCTACAAGGCATGCTGGGTTATGGAAATGACTGAGAAATTGTAGTTGGCTATGGCTATTTTTAGCACAGCAGTATTCAGTGCCAGCACGATTGGTCAGCTGCTCAGTGCAAGTTGTGTGATGATGTCATGAATGGTAATCATGGTTTTCCCCAAAGCGTTTTAGCGTATCGGGCCCGATCCGCTTGCTCTGCCTGCCGATACGCTTAGTCGCTTTAGTTAAAATCCTATATGCTTAGATTTATACCGATACGTTAAAACTTCCTACCCACAAGTAACTAGATACACAGGAGAGCAAATAACAGATCCATTTACATATTGATTGATATTTATGTTAAACAAGCCGTCTTTTTTTTTTCCAATGTTTGTGTTGATTCTGTCAAAGTAATATGTCCGCGTGGTATGATGTAAACAAACTGTAATCTGTTGGCAATGTCAAGATCACGTGTTCAAACCGTCCAATAAAAATATCGAAAGGAAACGTCAGACATCCCGGAAGTTTCCGATTCATTATAAGCGATCTCATTGGCTGCCGATGTTGTCCCCCACCAGACAGACAAAGCCAACTGATTTTAATGAGTGAGGAGAAGACTCACTGGACAAATTAATCCACATCAGCATGGATGACAGCAAGATGGATTATGAGAGCGTTGCCCAACATTGGACCTAGCAAAAGCCAAGGAGAATTAATCTGCTTTAAACAGGGTTCGTACGGGTGCTTGAAATCCTTGAAAATGCTTGGATTTCAATGTCCTGATTTCAAGGTTTGAAAAACGCTTGAATTTTGGGTCAAGTGCTTGTAAATGCTTGAAATTGTTAGCATATTTCTCAGAAGTCTGACTCAATAGACCACCATTAAATGGAAAGAAATAAAATAAAAGAAATAAAATAAGTCGGATTAAAATCACGCCTACACAGCTCACTCTGGGCTTCACGTGAACTTTTGTTTGTGATCTGTCACCGTATCGATAGTTGTCATGTTATGCATAGACTGTCACATCGCCCCCAAGAGGACACGGTTTTTTCGAGAAAAATTTAGGATGAGGGCGCTCACCATGGCGAGGGAGCGAAGTGGGGGGATGGTGACGGTTGTCCCCCCCCTCTCCGCCGTGCAAAGCCTTTGAAAAATTGAGGCTACAATGGGACATTCTGAGGCTATCTGAGAGGGAAGTTGTAACAAATTGTCTGTCAACATTGAAAAAGAAAAGTAATCTTCTGCCCCGGACAGTCTTTGGCGTTCTTCCGTTTCATGCCGTGGGATGACATCTTTAAATGCCCAAGTGCCAACCAAAACAACTCGCGAACTACTTGTCAAAAGCTCCCGTGCCAGTGGGTGAAAGGTCATTCAGTAATCTCGCTCTACAAGTCAGCTGACCTTGTATGTAACCCATGTCAAATCTCGCGAGAGCAGCCGTGACAAGTAAACAACTAAACAAACATGGCGCCTCAGTCTGGAAAACGCCAATTCGGATTGTTTTTGCACCATCTGGTGGTGTATCTACTATGATTGGAATATTTTTGGAGTAATTATAATGTATTTGATGATCAGACACATTGTCACGTGGTGTTGCTGGGATGTTTTCACGGAGAAACGATAGTTTTGAGAAAGATTGCATGTTGTGCAGTAGCATACAAGTGCATGGCCTAAGTGTGACTTGGGGTTCAATCGGCATTTCGGTAAGGGGGCGCACGCCGAGAGTAAGAGGGCGCACGCCAAGAGTAAGAGGGTGCAGCGCCCCTGTTCCCCGGTTTAG
This sequence comes from Neoarius graeffei, assembly GCF_027579695.1. Classification (NCBI taxonomy): domain Eukaryota; kingdom Metazoa; phylum Chordata; class Actinopteri; order Siluriformes; family Ariidae; genus Neoarius; species Neoarius graeffei. The sequence continues at coordinate 27,849,847 of NC_083574.1, forward strand.
ACGAAAGCCTGGGACAGTTGACCAACATGCCGGGAGGTTGTTGTTTCAACGAACGTTGGCTGGTAAATGAAAAGTATAAACTCTGGATAAAACGTGGACCAAATCCACGCATAGCCTGCTGCAAAGTATGCAAAAAAGACATCTGCAGGGGTGATAGCGTTCCGGCGCCGCGCCGGATTTCCGGCGCGCCGTGGCTGGGGGGGAAAAAAAAAAAATCTAGTTCGCCCATTGTCCTGTCATTCTGAGATGCACAGATAGACAGTAAAGGGAATTCCGAATTCCCTTTACTGTCTATCTGCGCATCTCAGAATGACACAGGACAATGGGCGAACTAGATTTTTTATTTTTTTTTTCCCCAGCCACGGCGCGCCGGAACGCTATCACCCCTGCATCTAGATTTTCGCAATGGGAGAGTCAGCACGCTCTAGTCACATGAAAGGTAAGTCACAGAGATGATTAGCCCTACACCATGATTTGTTTGCTAAGCGTTAGCTACATGTTACACCTAAACATAGAAGCACTAAATCTGATATTAGTGCTAGGATTACATGTCAGTTTTGGACAGTTGTTATCGGCAATGTAAAGAACAATGCCAGCGTTTCTCAACGGTAAATTAATGTAATTAAGAACTTCCCGCAACTGAAAATTTAAGCACAGCTGACGTTAGCACATAACATAGCTAACGCATTTATACAGTGTGTTATAGCCCAGTTGCAAGGTTGTGACTGACTAAAAAAAAAAATTTACGTTTATATTTTCATGTGTTTTGTAGTCAGATTTTGTTTTAGCTGGTAATAGGTGGATGTGTTTGATTAAAAGTATTACCCTTCATAATGTATGTTTTTAGACAATTTACTGCCTATAGCCAACTGCTCTCCACTCTAGAAGGCAATGTTTACGCTGTTTGATTTGGCATGATGTGATCATTGACTGCATATATGAGGGAGCTGCATCTTCTTACTGTAAATATTAACAATACCAATTTTAATGGAGGAGAGGTTACAAAGAAATGAAATGCATTTTCCCCAGAAGAACATTAGATGGATGTACCCATATTTTAAAATGATATGCATGCCTGCAGCAGTGTTTGGCACACCCCGTGGTAATTGTCATGTATCTCTTATTGTCTTATTGCTGTAAAGAGATGAAATGCTTTAGAAGTCATAGTTAAGGGTGATTTTACTTTTAACAGTGTGGGCCCTAGTTGATATAAGGTCTTTTTAACATCTTACTGATACTTGAGAGTAAACAGTTTGAAATATAATTTTCCTTGTTTTTTGATGTTAGGAAAAAAGCATCAAGATCTGCTAATTGTGTTAAAAAAAAAAAAGCTCCATAGTCATTATCATAGCCACAGTTATAACCTTAGTTGTCAAGCAAGTTCTGCTTACTTAAGTGACTGACATTGTCAATGTGACAATCTTCCCCTTAAATTTGTTATCCTGTTAATTTGGGAAAGTTTTGTTAATAAATACACATGAAATGGCCATTTTGAGGGTGCATGAATTTGTATCGCATTATGCAATTTACAACTTCTTAAAGGAGAAATATGGTCTAAATCAGTCCATAGCTCTGCTGTTTGAGGTCACAAAGAGCAGTCAGTAAGAAAAAGAATGAGTAACATTTTCTACAACATACACCAAATACAGAATCAGCAGCCAACTAATGAAATGGGGCACAGTAACTCATTTTCTATGCCCCATTCAGTTAATGTTAGCTGCCGGTTCGATATTCGGCCTAGGTTATCAGATTTTCTAGTTCTTTTTCCCACAGTGACCTCAAACAAACAAAGGGCTATGGATTGAATCACACGAGATTTCTCCTTTAATGGTACTGGAAAAACTGGAAAATTGACCTTGAAAGTCCTTAAAAAGTGCTTGAATTTGATTGTAAAAAAATGTGTACGAACCCTGTTTAAAGGAGTAGAAAACTTAATTCATTAGTTTGGGTTTGCAGAAAGATTATGTACTTATAAACACACTCACAAAGTGAAGTTGTCCAAATGTGTCTCATATAGCATAATTTCAAATAATAATCATAAGCATTTTTGGCAGTGTGATATCACTGGGATCCATTTAACAAAAGAAAGCTCCGGATTATTCTTTTGTTAAAGGCTCACAGTGACCTCACACTGCCAAATACGCTTATCATTATTATTCGAAATTATGCTATATTTGACACTTATTGACAAGTTCTCTTCATGAATGTGTTTACAAGTACATAATCTTTCTACAAACTTAAATGTATGAATTAAGTTTTCTTTTCCTTTAAATGTTTTAATCTTAATCTAATCCATTTAATAAAGTGCCAAAATTTTAAACTTTATAATATGCAGTTGCCTTACTTTTTTCAGTGCATCTTAGTTATACATATGGTAATTGCATCAGAAACATTCTAAATCATTACAATTATAGTAATACAGCAATTTATTTTAAGGTGGCAGTTCTTAGGTTCACATCCCTTTGTGATCAACAGGAGGTCATGATGATCGATTCTCTTCATTGGATTGCATAAGATGGAGTAAACCACTGTTCATATTTTCATGCACATTTTTGTTACAATACTACTTGATCATAGATAAGTGCAAGGTATCCCCGTAGATTTTCAAATCTATCGTATACCCAAGTAATCTATAACAAAATAGTTTAACTTGCATGTTGAACTTTTAAGGTGAAATTTCAAATGTGTATACATGATACTATTTAGGTCAGAAGTCACTGAAGCACTGTTAAAATCTATCCTATAATCATACATCTAAAACCTCTCGGAGACCCTGAAAATGCACCTGAGAGCATCTATTTTCAAAAAATTTTCCGGGGGAGCATGCCCCCGGACCCCCCTAGTTTCACTTTGCACCGTTGGTGCTCAATTGTCTGTTTTATCATGCCAGAATTTAGGGCTTTAATTTTTTTTTCTGGGGAAAACACTGGTAATGATGTAATTTATAAACAAAAGGTCAAACAAAAATGTAAGTTGCAGGCGTTTTGAGAAGAATACTCAGTTATCCAGGTGTTATACTTTCTTCATGAAACGGGGAAAATCTCACACATTGCACCTTGTGCCACCAAGACTTTTCAATCGGACATGAAGGAATCGGTGACATCGGAGACCATGTGGGTACAAAAGAAGTCTTTCACCCATGCTTCTGATTCTAGTAGCAAATGGGTTTTTTTTGGGGGGGGGGGGCACACCTTCTGATGCATTGGAAGTTATCAATGCAGAAGCGTTATGTAAGCAGTTATTGAGCATGGGCTTCCAGTTGCCTTGTCAGACCACACGGGACCTCTCTTCAGAAAAATGTTTCCGGACTCTACAATTGGCAAGAAATATGGGTGTGGTAGAACGAAAGCATCCAGTGTTCAGTGTCATTTGAAAAGTATGTTGCTGTTTATGCCAATTTTGGAAGTCACTATTTTGTCACTTGCTATTTCTATAAAACATTGATGTGGCTAGCAAACACTGCACCAGTCCAGAAAGATCATTTATATACACATGGTCAGTTGGAAAGTGTGCAATGAAAAGTAACTTTTAATATGGTTTTGAGTTTGTCACCAGTGGCAGGAGGAAGGTAACCAAGACGGCTAATGTAGGTTTCAAAAGTCATCTGCGAAACAGTGCAGTAGATCCCAATTTTCAGGTTTAAATTGCTTAAAAGCATTTTTCTGTAGTGAGGCTACCCCCCCCCCCCCCCCCCCCCCCCCCAAAAAAAAAAAAAACTAGGGCATTGTCATAGACACTGGCTATTAGGGTTTTTGGTTTCCAAAAGTTGGCAGGTATGAAGTATAGTCTTCAGAAGCAACAAAACACTTGTTCCTCAGCTTAAATGATTGAAATGAAAGAGCCATATTGGGCACAAGAGATCGATCTGTCTTGCTACATGTGCTTTTTTGCTTTGGGTGCACAGATCGTGCAACTTGTCTGGACAATTTGACAATTTTAGGAGACTAGCTGATGATTCAGCTTTATGGTTTGAGTATTGAAGGACATGGGACATGGATTTTTTTTCTGGGTATAATTATGTACAAAGGACATAAGAAATGCCATCTAAATCACTGCAGGGCGTCAAAAATGTGAAAATCACATTCAACTTTTTTATACATCAGCGTAAAACAATGATTCGTTAATTAGCTAGGTGGTCACGTGACCGTGACATCACAAAAACTTTCCAAGGAGCCAGCGCTTGGGAATCTCATGTAAACAGGTTACCGAAATGGACACCATCGACAGTGACATTCCCGATGTTTCACAGAGATGTGAAGTTAGACCCTATCAATTCGAACCGATTAGCTGGAAATTCACATGAACATGGATCTTGTCTTTCATCTGACGGGTCAGATGATTCTGAGAGCGAGAGTTCATTCAATCCCCATGAAACTGAAAGCGGTCGGCTCGATAACACTTCCTGGTAAGTTAAAAACAATTCTGCTCAAAGGCTAATGATCTGTTGAAAGAAGTATTATTTTTGTATCATACATTGAAATTTCATCATAGATCTAGCTAAAGTCCGTTGCAAGGTAGTTTTTTTTGCTGATATTTTTCGAGATTGAGATACAATGCTTCCAGAGTCCGAGATGAAAACATTCAAAATGGCGAAACACCATCACACAGCCAACAACACTACGCCATTTGTAATAAGAATTAAACAATAATAGAAATAAAATATAAAATAATAATGAAAAAAGTAAAAAAAAAAAAAACTTCTACAACTCTTCGATTCGGTACGTAAACAAAGGACAGATATGAGTAAATGAGTCAGAATTATGATAATAATTGATACACCCAAAATTATAATACTAATCCTTACCTCGGCTTTCAGTCGCTTAGCGAATGCACCTCGTGGTGGCCGTAGCACTTCGGGTTTCACTCCGCCGTCTTGTTCCTGAATTGGGACGTTGGGAACGGCTCATCTTTAAGTAGCCTCTTAAATTTGGCTTGGCAATTAATATTGCTCAGTACATTAATGTTGAAAGAATCCTCAGTGAAATGGTCCGAACACAGTTTGTGGGAAACAGTAGGTGCAAAGTTTTTTCTACGGCAGTAGTGAGCCCACACTTTCCTCAGCTTCGGGTCCTTGGGGAATGCAAAAAAACTTACTCCAGGACATTTCCCATTGGAGTTATTGCAACCATAAGCAGCACAATACACCATGATGTTCAATGTACGTTAGACTATAAAAACAATTTTCTTGTCATTCATTTCTCCATTCATCTACCCGCTTGTGCTGTGCCTGAAAGTTTTTGTGACGTATGATCACGTGACAGCGGCTCTTCCGGTTGTAAAATATGCATATCGGAGCTCGAGCAGAAATGCCATATCACGAATATAACGATTTTGCTGAATTTAATAGATTTTGTATTTGTTGACGCAATTAATTCATATTTTTAATGGAAAGAAACTGATGTAGCGTGCATTTGTTTCATATCCCATGTCCTTTGAACGAGTTGTTGCACATATGGTTTGAAATCTGCATATGCACACATCCCACAATGCACTATGGTACCTCCAGTCATGTAACAAAATGTCTTTTCTAGCCAATGAGGAACCAGTGTTTTGGGGGATCAAAACAGGAGCATGCTCCAGACAGTGCCGTGGACTCGTCTGTCTGGAGCGTGCATAGGTTGAATGTATCCATGTATAAGCTGAAGATTATGTGCACTAATTTGTGTATGGAGCATGTTTAGAGGTAGGGAATTTAATATTATCAAACAGATTAAGAGCAGTGTCAAGTATTTAAAAAAAAAAAAAATTCTGACCTAAAAAGGCATGTAATTTTTTTTTTTTTTTTTTTGGGGGGGGGAAGGGTGCATTTGATTACGCAGCAGTCATATTAACTACTGCCTGAACTCACTACCCTATAAATGACTTGTTGATACAAATCCATATTAACTTTAATAATTGAAACAGTTGATTTTGCTATTGCAGCCATAGTTTGCATAATGCAATGCTAATGTTTAGTATAGTTGATAAAGATAATCTTCTGGTAATTGAAGTGTAAGTGGTTAAGGCATTGGGTGACTGATCTGAAGGTCATGAACTCAATTCCCAGTACCACTGTTGAGCCCTTAAACAAGGCTGTTTAACCATCAACTGCTTTGTTGTAAGTGGCTTTGGATGAAATTCAGCCAAATAAGGTAAATGTAAATACAAATTAGACACTTGGAATGGGATCCAAGATGTGAAGTAATCATTTGTAGCTGGGTACAAAACCATAAGCGAGCGAAAATTTGTCTTAACATTTGCTTGTGTTCATTTTCGGGTATGCCAAATTCTTTGTTTGCACGTGATGTCATAGCTAATTATGCATGAGGCTTTGAACCGGAAGTGGGCCATGTTGGAGGATGTACACACTCATGCGGCACACTTTACTATAGAAGATATGCTCAAGAATTCCTTTTGTTTCTTTGCTATGCCTACTGCTTGTGCTGTAATTGGATGCAGGCACAACTCCATTCGAGACGAGGGGACTAATGCTGCTTTTCCACTACCAACGCGGCTGAGCTGGGCTGAGCCGTGCCGTGCTGAGTTGGGTTGAGTCGAGCTGAGCGGGGCTGTTGGAGTTGCATTTCGACTACAACCGTGCTGAACCGTGCTGGCTGGAAGTGGGTGGACACATTGGGTGGAGTTAGCGAAAGTGGGTGGACGTCACATGATGTCGTTAGGCGGCGCAAACAGTGACATCAGTGAGCTTTTAAGCGGTAGTCTCACGACCCGGATAGTAAACAATAAACATGGAGGACATGGTGTCATTAGTGTTGCTGGTCTTGGTGCTGTGGCTTGTTGTCACGGACAACGCCAACAGATACTGGCAAGAGCGTATAGATGAGGCGAGGCGCATAAGGCTTCATAATTCTCGTAATTCGTAATTCTCCTTCTTCCGGGTTTACGGTGTTTACAGATCCCAGCGTGCTCGCGGGGTGTGTGTGTGGGCATGTGAGGACGCCTCTTCACCAATCAGTGCACAGGGGAGTGTCTCCTCACGCCCCTAGCCCCACTCGGCTCGGTTTGGCTCGCTTCTGCCCTACTCCAAAACCGTGCGAATTTTGGGGGCTGAGCAGGGCTGAAGCGAGCGGAGTCGTGCTGTTCTTTGATAGTCGAAACGCGAGCCGTGTCGGGCTGAAGTGAGCTGAAAAAGGGTAGTGGAAAAGGGCCATTAGTTCTTTAGAATTCCAGCAATTATAATCGAGGAGAAACAAGAGTTGTCCACGGAGCGTTAGATGTCAATGGCTGTCCAACATAAACTGGGCTGATCTAAGTGATGAGAAGGCAAAAACCACACAAGTCTGCAGTAAATGTTTTATCAATGGTAAGTGCTACAAACTAGTTAGTAATGAAGGATCGCAATATATAAAATATTGGATTGTTTAATAGCCTGGTTGTGCAGAAACTTGGCGCTGTCAAACATGACAGCCATGATCATGGAGCGTGTAAGCTGACAATCGGAGGCTTCTATGATTTATTTCATTTTAAAAAGAGCTGTATATAATTTTTGATGCTGCTGCTTTTATTTTGCCTTGTTCTTTCCATTTGGGAAACCAGCTGATGGCTACAATTTTATGGATCCAGACTGGGCTCCAACACAAAATATGGGCCACAACAAAATCCTAAGATGGTACTAAAGCGATGGCTCAAAGTGCTAGTCTTGCAGAGCACAAAGAAATTCAAAATTATTGAAGAATCTTCCCAAACGATCAGTCAGTTGAAGATTCATGTCAATCCCCTACCTCAAATACTGCAGCCTCCTTGCCCAGTGAGTGCTCTTTTATAACTAAATGTTTGTGTTAGATACCTGTCTTTTTTTGAAGTGGTCAGAGTGATCGTTTTTAAAATAGATTTGAGAAATAACTAGGCTTCTAAATGTAACTCCCCTTTACCTTCCAGTCTGTACTCTTATCAGGGTGTGCTTGATATGTATCCGTGCGCGCATGCGTGTATATTGTGTGTGATGCGTGTGTGTATTTTTCACACGCGTGCGCAATTGTATATTGAAAATCCTCCAACATGGTGGCGGTCAATGACGCAAGCAGTTTTGGTCACGTGATTGCAAATGAAGAATAATTCTCTGTTCTCCATGCATCTCCTTTTCATTTATTTAGACAATAAGTGAATATGACCTTTAAAGAAACAACTGCTATATAGATTAATTTAACTTGATGAACACAAGTTGCTTACTCACTGAAACACTATGAGCATCTTTCCTTTACTCTAGGTTGAAAACTCTTCAAATCATCGATCATGAACATTGAAAGAGTGGATGCAAAGAAATGAAATAACTAGATGTCTCAAGACGTCCAGTTAACTTCCTGCTTTCAAAATTTGTGGATAATTCCTTGGTTGGTGGGGGAGGGGGGTCTTTTTTTTTGGGGGGGGGGCAATTGTTTTACGAAAGACACATTGAGGAACAAATTGTGAAATGTAATTGCTTGAACTTTGGACTGTGATAAAGACCTCTTGAATTCATCGAAAGGGTATACATCCCTTTTTATTTTTTAATTGGAAGAAAGATATAAACTGACATGAGTACAGCCAAGACAGAAAACCCAGTTATTCTGGGCTTGACAAACCAAAATGGCCAGAAGAGAAGCTCTGCAAAGCTGACAGGGGGACCTGGTGGGGGTGGTGGGGGACCCCAAACAACACAGCCTATCCAGATTAAAGCTTCCAGCACAGTCAACAATGGCAACTCCCTACCTGTGCCCACAGCAAACACGGTCATTAAGTAAGTACTGATTTCAGGAGCACCATCTGGAATGTTGTGCAATGTGGATCTGATCATTCTTTATGGTGTGGGGGTTTTTGTAGTGAAAGGGGTTTTTCATTGAACATTTCTCAGTGATTTTAATAAAACATGGTTTGTGCTTTGGCAGACCTGGGGATGACTGGAAAAAGAATTTAAAGCTTCCCCCAAAAGACATGCGCATGAAAACTTCTGTAAGTTATTTCATTTAAAAAAAAAAAAAAAAAAAAGAATAAGGTTATAAAGACATTTGCTTATCTGTTTTCTTTATGAACACACAGGATGTAACTGCTACCAAAGGGAATGAATTTGAAGATTACTGCCTGAAGCGGGAGTTGTTAATGGGCATCTTTGAAATGGGCTGGGAAAAACCATCACCTATCCAGGTAAATACATTACACTTGAGATTATCCGTTTAAGACTGCATTATGATATGCTGTAGTTATAGCAATTATAGATCTGTTATAAGCTACAGTCAGTAACTTAAAGGAGATACGCAAAGCCTTTATTTTTAAATACATTTGAGTGGATAGTATCTCCATCCTAGACTTGTATTCCATAAATGGGAATAAAAAAATATATTTGAGGGTTAAAATCGACCGCAAAGTTGGCATTCAGGCTGCTCCGCTGAGCCAGCCAGCCCTGAGTGTGTGACGTCATAGCGTTAACTGGTTTTAAGGCTGAGGCCTTTTACAGTTATAGACCAAAGCCATATAAATAATTTATGGTGACAGTAAGAAATACCATTACTGACTTGCTCAAGTTGACTGATTTGACTTCATTGATTGTGGGTTGACTCTCATTAAAACAGGATAGGTGTTATAACATGCATGCATTTTCACTGATAAAACATAAAAGGCTAATTAAATCAGATGAACTGAGACAATCACATTCTGAAGCAAATTAAATAATCTTATACTGGTAACTTAAACACACAATACAAGTTACATGTCTTATCTCATTATCTAATCTAAATGCAGGAAACACTTTAAAAAAAAATTTTTTTTTTAAAATAATCCAAATGAGTCAGAGCTTGCCCATCTGTGTTCTTGCTTCCTGAAGGCCGATTGTTTTTGAAACAACCTGACTTTCAGTTTTGTTCAGTTCTCCGTTCCTTCACTTCCACGTAAGGGTGAGATGGCAGCAATATCCAGTTTAGAAATAACTGCTGCTCCACTCATTCACTTTTCTTCATACTGCGTGTTCCGCCATTACTGCTTGGCTCAGGCAATCACTAAAACCTGGGACGGAATGGGATGTCACCAGTTTTAGCAACAACTGCAGGGAGGTTACTGCTCGAGCGGTGTCGCGTCCTGTTTAGGGATGGCGAAAACTAAAAAAAAAATCTTGACCGACCACCGAGCCTTATTAGCCGGTTAAAGTCGATTAACCCATGAGTTTAAAATTCTAGAATTGGAATTATTACAGGGATGCAAATGGCGTGCCTTTTGGCGGATGCCGCCCTCTCCACGGCTGAATCGCGCAGATCCGACCTTCCTTTCCCAAGGGGGGGCATTGGAGCGTCCGACCACAACTTCTTCAAAGCAAATTCTGCATATAAGCAAATGCCGCCACAGTCCACGAAACACAGGAAGTACAAGCACGAGAAGAAAACAGCAAATCAGGAAGCCGTGCAAAATTTAATGTGCGCAGCTTCCGCACAAATGCGCGCAGCCCCCCGATCCACTGCCTTCCTCCCACACCCCCCACGCCTCATGGACTGCAATGGCACCCGCCTATTTAGTACTTTTAATACAGAATCCACCTTGAAATTACATTGACACTCCAACGCCCCCCCCCCCCCCCCCCCCCCCCCCCAAAAAAAAAAAAAAAGGATCTGTGCGATTCAAAAAAAAAAAAAAAGTCGGCATCTGCGCCTTTAGTTTGTGTGGAGAGATGTGATCTGCAATAACATGAATTGTTGGCTACAGACCGAAACATACTTTCAGAATGCACTGGCCAAGGCAGGACTAAACTCAATGTGCCTTCTAATAATAATTAAAAAAAAAAAAACAGAATAGTAATTTGTAAGCTAAAAAGCCTGTCTACACTTTGGCAGAGTGGCAGCGGGAGGGCGGGACATGACTGAATGGGTGTTTCTGATTTGTCAGCTGTCGTCCTTACACCACATGGCATGCCCCAAGCGTTTACAACATGGAATTCCAAGTCCTCCGTTCCAAAATCGGCAGCTTCAAAACGGTTGATTTTTTTTTTTTTTTTAAACCGACAACCAAAAAAATTTAACCGGTTGACGTTGACTCGGTCAACCACCGGTCAAACGGTCATCGGTTAACATCCCTAGTCCTGTTCTGTCCCGGGTTTTAGCAACAACCCTTGGCTCACTCTGGGAGGACTGGTGCAACTGAACTCACTTTCCTTTAAAAAAAAAAATTTTCCTTTTCTTGTGGTTTTCTTTTCCTTTAATTGTTGGTACTGCACCCTCTTTCAATATGGGCCTATAGCCAACGATCCTCAACAGATCAGAGGTCTCGTACGAGTCTTGAGTAAAATGTGCAGAGGAGAGACCACTTCGTAGGCGTCCAATGTGCCCATGAACTTCTCGCAAAACACGTCCAAATCTTTGAAGTTTGAACATTCTTGGGCCATGAATGCAACGTAAATCCACCTTCTGTTGTATTGCTGCACCCACTAGCAACACATCTACGTGGCATGGCGGTAAATTAGCTCAAAACGGAGGATCAGAGTTTCAGTCAGCTCTGTGTTGGGGCTGAACGATCTGTTGTTTTTGACCGAAAATCGCAATCTCGGACAACACGATTTTGGGATCGTCAAAGCCGCGTTTTTTCTCAGTGCTCCTAAACTGACCCATGTTTTGTTTCGTCAATAATTTCACACATGGATGCTCTGTGTGTTGCCCCAGCATGGTATAAAAACACTGTCACAGCCTCTGTCTCTCTGCTCTCAGCGCGCGGGTGGGGGAGGGGCTGCTCTCTCTCTCTCGTGCGCGCGCACACAGGAGGGAGGGGCTGCTCCCTCTCAGAGAGACACAGGCTTGTAGCATCAAGGCAAGTCACACATTCACACAGTACAGCTCAGCTCCTGCAAAAGCGACTGCTACGCGCACTGCATCTCGCTCTCAATTTCCCCCAGGGGAATTGTTGGCTCTAGTTATAATTTATAATGCTTATGTGCATTCTTGTACAAAAGTGCAATATTTTGATGCTGCTGAGCCATTGATCAACCTTTTTTTTTTTTTTTTGTCTGATATGTTGTAGATGGGAAAAGTAAAAAGCAAAAGTTTGCTTAAGAAAGATGGCTCTTTTATTTTAAGTTATTATAACTTGTTCCTTAGGCACTCGATGTTAAACAGGCCTACATTTGAAATCTGTTGACCTCAGTTTTCATTCTTGCATTAGCTTTATGGAATTCATTGTATTAATTAATTTGCACTGAAACTCGATTTAAAGAAAAAAAAAAATTGTGGTCGAAATCGCAATATCTGCCAGAAAAATCGCAATTTAAATTTTTCTTAAAATCGTTCAGCCCTAGTGTTAGTGTAGCGGAAATGGCGATGAGACCGATAGACTTCTTGCTGTGATGTTTAGGACGTCAAGGTCATTCACTCAGACCACTACCTATATAAAATCACTTTAATTGTAAAAAAAAATTACTATATTAGATTTGTTAACGCTTAAAACATTCCTGTGCCATTCTTGAGGTCTCAAGGCATTTATAAATGAAAGTGAGGCCATAGCTCTGCATATATGCTTTAAGTTAACCTTTTCCTCTTTTCCCACAAAGTTGCCACAGTACAGTCTAAAATAACCCAGGAAAGTCGGCTGTAGTTGCTCGCATTAACATTATCTGGTAAATAGGGCACCATTGGTGCAAAACTGAAGTTGGGACTTGAGTTAAAAATAACTCAAGTTAATAGCTAATTAAGCAGCTTCTTAGAAATTTGAAATGAATATCAACTATGCATGCATGTGCTCTGTGTTAAACAGCAGCAGAGATGCTTATTGAATTCTTGGATTGCAGAGCACTTAAAGGGTACCTGGAGTGAAAAATAAACATGGGCTAGAAATGTTACATATTTTGCACAAATGAATTTTGACTCCTGATGGGGCGATGTAGCAGGATATGCACAACATTGCTGAAAAATGGCAGCGTGCAAAGCCTATGGTTGCAAAAATAAACCTGATACAGAAGTGTTTTTTGTGTTCCATTGCTGAAAACTAAACATGCTAAACAGTGGCTACGCAACTTGAACAGGTCACGCTTTTAGAAACGCACTCCTATGGTGGAAATTCTGTTTGTGAGGACCATTGAGTATGATTGCTTTGAAAGGAATCTACAGACCGAGCTCTTGGGCTACGAAAGTCATGTTAGACTCAAAGCTCATGCTGTGCTTACAATATTCCAATGCCATCTATGGAAAAAGATTCAGGCCATGCGAGTAGATTAGCAAAAGAAAAAAAGCAAAACCCCTGTTTTGATTCAATGTCAAGTTAATATAATAAATTAGGCACTGCCTGAAAGTGGTACTCCTGATGAGTGTAAAATGTAATCCCACATTACTTTTTAAAAAGCAAATTAAAAATAAGACTTCATTGTCTGGTGGTCAAGTGTTTGAGAAAGATTGCCTTGCACTTACGATTGGGTACCCTCTGGTCACAAAAGGCATGAAAAATCAGGTTGATGTATTACCATGTGGAGCAAAGCTCCATACTTGCAGAGAGCTCAGTTATAAGTTTGCACTTGGCTTCGGGCTGTCAGACCGTGCATATAAACTATTCTGGCATGTTGCATGTATTCACACACCTAATCAGAGATTGATATTAACTTATTAATCCATTTGTGCAGTTGGACAGCAAGATTTTTCACTTGTCCTGACCATAATCTCTTTATTACTGTATATTTACTGGTTAAATAAAAGGAAAGTGATAGTTTATCAAAAAGGAGGTATAGTTATGATTATGCTTTAATTTTTTTGGGGGGGGGTAAATCACACCTGCTAAAAAAAAATGCACTTCCTGCACTTGGAGCTGACTACTGCTGCATACCTGACAGAATACTTGCAAAGTTTGTGAAAACATTGTCCTTATAGCACGTGCTGATTGTGCACAAATCAGCATCAGGTGTTTCCCATAATGACTGCGTCCCAAGCGTGTGTCCAACACCTGCCGAAGGATCCCGGATGTAAATGTGCACTTTATGTATACTTTTTTTTTTTGGGGGGGGGGAGAATTCTTACCTTTGTGGAAATGAAGTGAGCCTACAAGTGGGTTTTTGGTAAATTTAAAAAAAAAAAACCCTTGTTTTGTCCAAAATGATTTGCATATCCCAAAATGAAGCAAAACCTTTCCATACTGACCAATAACTATGCTGAAGGAATTACTACAAGCATGCCCCCAATCATGGCGGTGTAGTCACTGTTGCTATGGGGTCATGTGACACTGCAAAGCCTCTATTTGATAGCTATTTCTCAGATTTTGATGAATTGTCTATAATTAGATATTACAATGTAGTTATTTTTTTGCACATGCACCTGCTGTACTCTTCTCTGGAATTTTGTAAACAATAAGGCTGGATCACTGAGGTGATTTGGACTGGTTTTGTTGGAACTGTATTGGTGTAACTCTTGAATAATTGCTATTAAATTTACCCCCCCCCCCCCCCCCCCCCCCCAAAAAAAAAAAAAAAAAAAACAATCCTAAAAGATGTGGTCCCTAAAAAATATATCATTATAAAGAGAGATCATTATTATATTGTCTGGGGTGAGCTCAAATATGTAATATTTTTGGAGTAACTTTCTCTAGTCTCTAAACCAAAATAGATGGGTCTATAGAAAATGTGATATGGAGACTACTTTTTACTATTTATGTAAACTGCTTTTTACTATTTAACTCATTTTATATTCTATTGCAACTTTTAAGCATGTCTTCAAGGAGTTTGGCCTTATCATGTAGCCTTGGCAGCAAGCAAGCTTGTATAAATCTGCACATGAGCAGATGACTGTTAAATTCACCTCAGTATGTCTTCTACAATTGTTTATTCCACCATGGGCAATGTTCAAGTCACCATTACAAACTAGTACAGTGCGCAACACCGTCATTATTTTTACCCCATGAGGCAAGGGTGCACTTTCTTGTAGTCTGAGGTGAAGTGGGGTTTTATTTTGGTTTCTTGAGGCAGTCTGCTATGATGCTTCTGGATACGCTGAACTGATGGACACTCGGTCCAGGAGAGACTACGTAAAGCCTGTCCATACAGAACACTGATTGGTCTACTTAGCAAGACAGAGCAATCAGGATGTTCTCTCTCAGGCTACATCCACACGGCAACGAGATGTTATTTAAAAATATATCGCGTCCAAATGGGCAACAATCAGTAAAATATCAGGTCCATATGGCAACGCAACGCTTGCTGAAAACGATGCAATACACATGCCACACCTCTAGGGGCGCTGTAAGACGGTCCCTTCGGAGACACCAGAACAATAGAAGAAGTAAGGACGCATGCGCATAAACTATTATGCGCGAGACTTCATAATAGCCACAAAGTCAGGAAAATCTGTTAGTAAAATTACATTATAATGACCAAATACAATGAAAAGTATTTTTCCAGTCTCACCTGTGAAAGGTAATCCCATGTGATCTCGTTTGGACAGCAAACCTGTTGGTAAAGTTAAACGCAGCTAATCTTTATTCTCCGCTTTGACCTCTCCAAAATGGCGGCGAGGATGACACATGATTCTACGCAGAAGGCGGCATCTTTAATGGTCCGGAATAAATTGAATGATGCACGTTGATGGATTAATTTGCTGTTTCTCACCTGTGAAAGGTAATCCCATATGATCTCGTTTGGATGGTAAACCTGTTGGTACAGTTAAACGCAGCTAATCTTTATTCTCCGCTTTGACATCTCCAATATGGCGGCGAGGATGACATATGATTCTACGCGGAAGGCGGCATCTTTAATGGTCCGGAATAAATTGAATGATGCACGTTGATGGATTAATTTGCTGTTTCTCACCTGTGAAAGGTAATCCCATATGATCTCGTTTGGATGGTAAACCTGTTGGTACAGTTAAACGCAGCTAATCTTTATTCTCCGCTTTGACATCTCCAATATGGCGGCGAGGATGACATATGATTCTACGCGGAAGGCAGCGTCTTTAATGGTCCGGAATAAATTGGATTAATTTGCTCCTCTACGCCCTTTTTGAGGAATGTATTGTCGGACTTAAATCAACATCTGAAGAGGTGAGATCGCTCCTTTTTTCCCCTATTTTTGCTGGCGGGATTGCACCATTACACAAATATTCACAGTGAAAATATTTTGTAAGCGCGTTTCATGAACCAAGTTATAGGATTTGTTGACAACTCGCATCGCAATGAGAAGATCATTGGCACTACTGGTGTTAAGAATCAGACCATTTCATAAATGAATATTTTGCTGTAGAGCTGCAGTGTTTGTACAATTGCATGTTTTTGCTTCACTATTACTGTCACTATTCTGCTTCTTGCATTACTACTGTGAACTAACACTGAACATAATAATATCCAAGCTCGTGTTTCACTCTCACTAGTGCTCTGTAAGGCCTTTTTCCTGGTGATATTCGTTACACTTCTACCTGGCGTGAAGCACTCAGTCATGTAGTTGTGACGTCATCGTAAACAAATCCGTTCTACTCATCCAGACGACTTCACAACGGCAACGTTGCCAGATCTTTCCACTCTGGAACCCGTTCTCAAAAAGATTGCGTTTTGGGCACCCAAAACGCCGGTGCTGTGTGGACGCCAGGCCTAAACGATAAGCAATTGTATCGGAGTCACCTGAATCCGTTGCCGTGTGGACAGGGCCTCACTGGTTGTGGAAACTCTCCCAAGCATGAATAATTCAGAGTCTAATAAGTCTAACTGTTCTGCAAATCAGCAAACAAAAGCTGAATCAGTCTGCCAAGTGATCTGACTCCAGAAGTGCAAAGCATTCATTACAATACACATTATGACTTACCAAGTATAATGAATTCTGATTGGTTCACATATCTTGCCATAAGACTTTTTCTACCAATATTTTCTATTGGGCCATATGAACCCTCTAAGTCTCAAGTTGGTTCCCATCAATATTTCCAATGTGGTGCAGGTAACCCCCACCCCCTTTTTTATTTTATTCATTTTTTTTTTTAAATAAGATACATTCAGGTATCTCTCTACCAACATTTTAAAGGCCACACTGGGGTAACAAAAAAAACCAACACTGTAAACAAGACTTTATTCTGATTTTATGCATGATTGGAAGTTCTGTAACAATTTTAACCAATCTGTAATTTCTTTTTAAGTAGAATCAATTTAATTTACTCTTTACTGAAAATCAGCATGATTGGCTCTCTGAATCAAAATACAATCAACATATCACTGTGTGTGGTTACATATGCATAAAATCACCATGCTCTTGCATGCACTCACTCGCTCATTCTAGATTCTCGGATATTATATCTAATTTGCAGGTGTCGGGGCGCTGCTTTCAATGTGAGAGACCCCTGGAACTTCTGGAAGAGTTGGGAATAATTGTCCTGTTGGACAAGTAGATGTAGATTTGACTTGTCCAGACCAAACAGTTACTTGTTCTGGACAGTTGGGCGATCGTTAATGTCAAGCCCTGGTAATAAATAAATAGGCTTTATCGCTAGTATGTACACGGGCATGTATTCTGTATACAATCTGCTGCTTACAGATTTGAGCTCTCCTTCTGGCGTTGGCCCTCTCACATGCCTGGCTATCATAGCCTGCACATAGGCCACTTCCAGTGCAGGCTTGTGTGCGACATGCGTTTCTAGACCGGGTTTATCCATGAACCCATTCAATGATTGCCTGTATTGTATCGCATAAAATTTGTTCTTTGACGCACACAATGCCAGTTTTCTGCTTGGCACACTTTCCACATTGGCATCAGATAACTGCCAAACGTTTTGACCTGACTTTGCACTTGCAAAGCAGGACTGACTTCATAATCTGATTTGCTGATGAAATAATTTCCCAGATGGGGATAGTCCTTTTGTCTGAGGTTCAAATGGATCCAGTTTCTCCACTATCCATGCTGACTTGGTGATAACCTTTTCATCTAACTAAACCCAGGCTAACAAGGAGGTTTACATCGGCTACATTGAATGTCTGGTACCTGGCAATCAACGGCTTGACCTCACATCCTGGGCACCATATTGATTTTCCCATGCACAATAAAGCTTGACGTACTTTTGGACTTTACTTATTTAGCACTTAAAGCTGCTTATCCATCAGGTGGCTGAAGTTTTGATTTGGGGGTGAAGATGATGCTGGAGGAGGGTGGTCACCTGCAGGACCCCTCCCCACGGCTCCGATTAGAGCATTTCAACCTGAACAAATGGTTAAAGGAGTCATACAGTGGGGCAAAAAAGTAGTCAGTCACCAATTGTGCAAGTTCTCCCACTTAAAAAGATGAGAGGCCTGTAATTTTCATCATAGGTATACCTCAACTATGAGAGACAAAATGAGGAAAAAAAATCCAGGAAATCTCATTGTCTGTCTGATTTTTAAATAATTTATTTGCAAATTATGGTGGAAAATAAGTATTTGGTCAATAACAAAAGTTCATCTCAATACTTTGTTATATACCCTTTGTTGGCAATGACAGAGGTCAAACGTTTTCTGTAAGTCTTCAAGGTTTTCACACACTGTTGCTGGTATCTTGGCCCATTCCTCCATGCAGATCTCCTCTAGAGCAGTGATGTTTTGGGGCTGTCGCTGGGCAACACGGACTTTCAACTCCCTCCAAAGATTTTCTATGGGGTTGAGATCTGGAGACTGGCGAGGCCACTCCAGGACTTTGAAATGCTTCTTATGAAGCCACTCCTTCGTTGCCCGGGCAGTGTGTTTGGGATCATTGTCATGCTGAAAGACCCAGCCACGTTTCATCTTCAATGCCCTTGCTGATGGAAGGAGGTTTTCACTCAATCTCACGATACATGGCCCCATTCATTCTTTCCTTTACACGGATCAGTCGTCCTGGTCCCTTTGCAGAAAAACAGCCCCAAAGCATGATGTTTCCACCCCCATGCTTCACAGTAGGTATGGTGTGTGTTTGGATGCAACTCAGCATTCCTTCTCCTCCAAACACAAGTTGAGTTTTTACCAAAAAGTTCTATTTTGGTTTCATCTGACCATATGACATTCTCCCAATCCGCTTCTGGATCATCCAAATGCTCTCTAGCAAACTTCAGACAGGCCTGGACATGTACTGGCTTAAGCAGGGGGACACGTCTGGCACTGCAGGATTTGAGTCCCTGTGTGTAGTGTGTTACTGATGGTAGCCTTTGTTACTTTGGTCCCAGCTTTCTGCAGGTCATTCACTAGGTCCCGCTGTGTGGCTCTGGGATTTTTGCTCACCGTTCTTGTGATCATTTTGACCCCACGGGGTGAGATCTTGCGTGGAGCCCCAGATCGAGGGAGATTATCAGTGGTCTTGTATGTCTTCCATTTTCTAATAATTGCTCCCACAGTTGATTTCTTCACACCAAGCTGCTTACCTATTGCAGATTCAGTCTTCCCAGCCTGTTGCAGGTCTACAATTTTGTTTCTGGTGTCCTTTGACAGCTCTTTGGTCTTGGCCATAGTGGAGTTTGGAGTGTGACAGGTTGTGGACAGGTATCTTTTTATACGAGTTCAAACAGGTGCCATTAATACAGGTAACAAGTGGAGGACAGAGGAGCTTAAAGAAGTTGTTACAGGTCTGTGAGAGCCAGAAATCTTGCTTGTTTGTAGGTGACCAAATACTTATTTTATGAGGAATTTACCAATTCATTAAAAATCCTACAATGTGATTTCCTGGATTCTTTCCCCCCATTCTGTCTCTCATAGTTGAAGTGTACCTATGATGAAAATTACAGGCTCCTCTCATCTTTTTAAGTGGGAGAACTTGCACAGTTGGTGGCTGACTAAATACTTTTTGCCCCACTGTATATTGAAGTCTTCACATTTATTTTAGAACAATAATCGGAACGATTTTACAATAGAACTGCATCCCCCCCTTATTTTATTTGTCTTTAAAAAAAACCTTTGGGTGGGTGGGATATGGCAGCGTTCTGGGTGGGGGGAGCAGCAGCAGCGCCGCGTGCCGTAGGGGGAACAATGGGGGGGGAAATAAGATTCATCAGGAAAAGATGTCTTGTTGCCCTGCTCTGAAGTCAGACAACATGGGCTATAGAGGACTTTCACATGTCATCACAACTGTGGATTTGTTTATGCGGCCATATTGCCTGGCAAGCTTTGTGTTTGACAGCGACTGGCACAAGTGTACATGAGCGATTTGTAAATCAAATTCAGTATGGTGACAAACTTGGAAACTACATCTAAAAGAACCATCCCAGAGACCTGCTGTGCTTTTGGATGTAATAATGGACATGGAGATGAGCCTGGTTTAACTTTTCACTGCTTCCTGGCGAACCCAGAAAGATGTGAAAAATAGCGAGCTGCAATTAAATGAGCAGATTGGATGATGAAGCATTCCTGTGCGTAGAACCTTTTTATATCAGGTTAGTGTGAAAGCTCTGTGCAGTGTTAATGTGTTTGGATGTGGGCTTTGGATGTCATACATTTTATTAGACCTAATGCTTGGCTAGACTAGCAGCATGTTTATGTACTGATAATGTAGACTAGGCTAAACACCATAAAATGTTCTAGATCTAGGCCCTGGCTTGTGTATTACTATTAGAAGTCCCTGTTTGAGCTTACCTTTGTCGTAAGGTATTTTTCTTGATCAGAAATTTCCCATAACATTCTGGCATGCATGAAACCTGCCTTGAAATATCAGTAGGCAGCTATACTTTTTGTAAGTCTTTAGCATCTCCAGTGTATTTAGAAGTCCCAAATACTAAATAGTTCAGGATGTTGTCCCCCAAATCCGGTAGCTAGTTTGCTGTACACTTGGTGGAATGCACATTTGTGGGTAAATTTAAGAAGCAGCCTTTTATTTTTGTCACGTGTCCATTTAAGGACAATTTTTCCTCTGCATTTAATCCATCTGAAGCGGTGAACATGCACGCATGATAGAGACGTCATGAAAGATACGTATACACTGAGGGAGAGAGCAGTGTGCAGAATGAATCAATCAATAAATGCATTGATGGGCAAATTATATGGATCTGTGATACCTGCAGGTTTCAGCTTTTCAATGCAACACGATCTGCTGGTATAAATTGAGATTTCAGACAACTGAAGTCAGTACGTTTTCAGTAACTGTGGCAGTTTCCTTGTTTGACTGGTAATATGGCAGACACTGTGCGAAAAACAATGTGACATCAGTGAAAGTCCTCAAAGGTTCATATAAGACTACAGAATGCTCAAAGAAACCTGATTGATGCCCACCTGACTAATTTGTCTTTTCCCTGTAGGAGGAGAGCATTCCTATCGCTTTGTCTGGGAGGGACATTCTGGCTCGAGCCAAGAATGGTACAGGAAAGAGTGGTGCCTACCTCATTCCTTTACTTGAACGTATTGATCTTAAGAAAGACTGCATACAAGGTAAAAGAGCCTGCTTACTATCATTCTATACCTGCTTGTTTAACTGGCTGTTTGATTCATCTTTAATGGACACCCCCCCCCCCCCCCCCCCCCCCCAAAAAAAAAAAGCACTGGTTATTGTCCCAACCAGAGAACTGGCTCTCCAGGTGAGCCAGATCTGCATCCAGGTCAGCAAACACATGGGTGGGGTTAAGGTCATGGCAACCACAGGTGGAACCAACCTCCGTGATGACATTATGCGGCTTGATGATACAGGTATGTCTTTTTTTTTTTTTTTTTTTTTTTTTTTAAATCTATGGGCCTTTTTGGGCTTCATTAGTAAAGGGCATGACTTTCAAGAAGTCTCCTGCATCTAACCTGGTCATTTTTCTTTCCTGCCCCCCCAGTGCATGTTGTTATTGCCACTCCTGGAAGAGTGTTGGATCTCATCAAAAAAGGAGTAGCCAAAGTTGGCCAGGTGCAGATGATTGTGTTGGATGAAGTAAGTATTAGAGAGAGAATCCTCAACAGGATGGGTGTGGGTTTTTTAAAAATAAGCTAGCCATTATCTTGTTTTAACTGCATGTCAAAAATGCAAGATGTACAATAATCAAGTATGATTTAGTTAAATAGGCTATTTTATTGGGTATGGTAAATGATTAAATGAAAATACTGACATTTTCTGTCATGCACACAAGACTGACATCAATATTCATTATGCAGGCTACTGATTTGGGGTGGAAAACAATAGCATCACTCCAATGTTATAACACTAGTAATCAAATGTGAAATTTCAGGATCCTATCACCACAGACACTACTGGTCAAAAGTTTGGACACCTAATTAAGTTTTTTCTTTCATTTGCATTTTCAGCATCGTAGAATGATGCTGACTGCATCCAACGTGCATGCAATGAGGCAGTATGCAAAAGTGTAAACAAAGCAAAATTTTTTTTTTTACTTTTTAGGTTCTTCAATGTACACTGTAACCATTCTATAAGGCATGCTTTTACTACGATCTTTTGCATATAATGAACAAGTTCGTGTCCCCTGCTTTTAGTAGCGGTGATGGCCATTTTTAAATCTAGTTGTGATCAAGGAGTGTGGCATATCAAGAGTGTGAGGTTCTGAATTCAAAACTGGTTTCATTTTCCCCCTAGGTTAAATAGAACAGAAGTTACAGCTGTTTGAGACTTGAATTTTTTTTAATTAATATTTTTTCCCCTCAGCCTTATTTGGCTGCTTTGAGCAATATACATCTATCTTGAGAAAGTAAACCACCTTCAGGAGCAATTCTTGTGCCCAGAACATCAATTGCTCAGTCTAAACATTTTTTGCTCCAGTATTTTTCATTTATTTTGAAATTTAATTGCGTTATTTGCACAGTGAGATGGTGTTAACTACTCCAATTTCAACGACTGAGCAATGGCATGACCAGAATTGTTGATTGTAGGTACTTTGCTGGCCATTGTACCGAATTGTTCAATCCCAACTGAAGATCATGAAAGATGATAGCAATCTACATAGATTTCTATTAAAGTATTAAATTGGTCCTTTCTGACTGTGTTCTTTTCTCTACATCTTGTCTAATTGGCATGCAAATGTCCTTTATTGCATGTGATGGCACAACAAGGCAAAAGGTGGCAGCACAGTTCCACACTTGTTACTTTTCAGAGGGTGGTGCTCAAAAGTGCTTTGTATTATACGTTTCTAATCAAATGCAACTTCAAAACAATATTAGCATCCCTGAGCCTTTTTTTTTTTTCTCCCTCTCCTTCAGAATCCAATATTTTTGTTTTCCATCCAAGGATCCACATCTATTGACTAACCTAGAACTTCAGATATCTCTAGCCAGCTTCTGGTTTGACTGAAATTACTGTGAAAAGGCCCACCGGGGTCATGACTGTTCCCGACCTCTGGTATCGATTTTGGCCAGTGTCGACCAATAGAAAGCGAGCTAGAGTCTAACGGCACAGGGTGGCACATCAGCTTTTGACCAAAATCCAACGTTGCTGCGCCCAGTGGTTTCACAGTCAACGTTCAGAAAAAAAAATCGCCATGTCATGAGTAATCAGTATTGTGCAAATGAGTGCATATTCTGAAAATTCAGGTTTTTTCCAATGGAATGCCCAACTCTTGTGAAACTGAACATACTTTGTTGGTACATAGTGATCGAAGATTTGCATTTTACCATGTAAACAGAGGAGCTGCTTGCATGGCAAGCACTGCTGGCGTTACTACTTTTAGTGACTGACTCTTAAATAAACAAAAAAAAAAAACTGAGCAAGGTGTTCCTCTTCTCACCAGAGATGAACAATGTGTGATCAAGTCCGCAGTCAGCAATAAGGGTTGTTATAAAACAAGGGCTGAATGAGCCTTGCTTTGGTGTTGATTACCAACAATTATTGAGAACGGTGATTAAAGGATCGATAAAAGGATGAAACGACTGCTGACAGCAGTGATTTTGCAACACAATCTACTGAATGGTGAATTTCAAAAATACCGTCAGTGGGTGAATGTTGACAAGGATACACCGGTAACATGGGGGGGTTGCGGCAACACTAGCCTGGGATACTTACCTTGACATGATTGCTTTTGATCCGTTGGACACAAGTTGGCATTCTGTGCTCAAGTTGCCATGGTAAAGCCCCTCGGTATCCTTAGTGTCTGAGTGAAAGATGTGCGATTTGATCTGTTTGGAAATGTTGCAAATAACTGTTATAACTGCATTTGTTTGCATCTGCTGCTTTTATTTACCAATCACTGTGGCTGGTAGGTTGTGAATTATTCCGCCACTACAGAATCATCTACATTTGGCAGGTGTTCATTTTCAACCCTGACACCATGCATGTTCACCCCAATGTTTATGGCCCATGCAATGTGTGGGGGACAAATAACTACAGTTTCAAATAGATCCTTTTCATTAGGGTGGTCCCAGGACTGTTTTGGGTGGCTTTTTTTTTTTAAATTCTACAGTGATCACTCAGGCCTTAATGTTAATTTTTGATACCTTTTTGCCCTGGCCTCATTTTTTTTTTGCCCCCCTTGAATTTCTTTTTGCCCTAAAATTTTGCAGTATTTCAGCAAGTTCTCAAGTACACGGTTCAAGGCAATACTGATGTTTTCTAGGGGTATAATTGAGTTAGACAAAAGTACATTTTAAAAATATTTTTTAAAAAACATTTATTTCTGCAACAAAACAAGTCCTGAAAACATGAAACAAATCAATGTATGTAAGACTTGCGTACTGTACAAGTACGCATGTCTTTTTAGATAGAGTTTAGGACACAACACACTGTTTTGCCAGTAACAATGACTAGCAATATTGCAAAGATGAATTACAAAACTAGAAACATTATAAAACAGGAGTCTGTAGTCTTATTCAGTTTGCCATTGCATTCAGGAGGAAATTAAACAACCTGTCCTGATCTACATCAGCTTCCTGTGCAGCCTCTGCAAATTGAGTGCTGTTCATGCTGTCTCTCCGTCCACCATAGGTAGACTGCCCTCATGTTGTATGCATCAAGATCTGGG
This sequence comes from Neoarius graeffei, assembly GCF_027579695.1. NCBI lineage: Eukaryota > Metazoa > Chordata > Actinopteri > Siluriformes > Ariidae > Neoarius > Neoarius graeffei. The sequence goes on from NC_083574.1 coordinate 27,874,614, forward strand.
CCCTGGAGAGCAGGGTTTCTCAACTTTTTCTGCTTTAAGGCCCACCTATTCATACTTGTACCAAGTTGGGGCTCATTAAAGATCCCCAATTATTTTGGCTCATCTGTTCTATTAGAATCTAATCTATTTTAAAGTGTATTAATGGGATGCAACATCACTCCCTGTTACAGATGGAAATTTTAAATACAATAAATTTTTAGATTGTAGGTATTTGTATTTAAAACTGTATGGATATGCTAGAAGTCAAACTATGCATGTAAGGCATTCTCAATCAAAAGGGATTAATGATCCAAAGCAGGAGTCTGATCGATTAACACAGGAACTTTGCCATGTTTGTATACAGCAAACAAGCAGGTAATTAAAACCAAGTACATTCAAAAGAAGTGGCTATAGAAACCACTCAATGGGATTAGATCCATACACACTTAGGATTTTTCCTATGGAAAAATTTACCACCTAAATTTGACATTAGTAGAAGAAAATTTCATCATATTGTAGCCATAATTAAGTTATGCATGCTATTAATTAATTTGATGTGAAAATAACAGAAGCAACAGATTTTAATTTTTTTTTTAAAGATTGTATATTTTTAGTCTCTTGTATTTGTAGTTATTTTTATCTGTACATGCATGACCCCACCAGCTCTGCTGATCAACTTTGTTTAAATGAAGTTATTCATTCACGGAGTTGGAAAATTATCCATCTGTTGAGTTGATGATGATGCCCGTTATTGTCACTCGTCACATGTACCAGCGAAATTAGCTGTCAACCTGTCCGTACATACACAGCATACAATTGACATAGGGTAGACAGGACAGGAAGACAGGGATAAAGATGAAAAGGAAACACAACATGAGGAGAGATGAGGGAAACCCCCCCCCCCCCCCCACTATGCTCCTGTCAGGAATACAGTGTGGGAACATTTAAAAAACCTTTGCACATAAGCACACAACAACACAAGTACACTTTAAACACGGGACTTGGGGGGGGGGGGGGAGGGGGGAATCAGGGGTAAGGGGGGGAGGGGAGGAGGTAATCCAGCGCAAGCAAGCAGCCGGCCGCTCCTGCGGCCGTGAAGGCGCTGGTCACAAACCCGCTTGTCACACTGGGGGTAAAAATGGCGACCGCGGAGAGTTGGAGAAGGAATGCAAGAGTGTCTCCTGGCAGTGGCCGGGGGAAATGTTGCCTCAACAACGGCCTGAACCAAGGCCGGTGCTGTGTCATGGTGCCGAATGTCGATAAGATATGAATTGTTTGGTCTTTCCAGATGCAGTCTTTGCACGTCCACACCGCTTGTCCATATCTGTCCATTCTATTCAGGGATGCAAACGGCGCGCCTTTTGGCGGATGCCGCCTTTTTCACAGCTGAATCGTGCAGATCCGATTTTTTTTTTTGGGGGGGGGGGGCATTGGAGTGTCTGAATAATTTCATCAAAGTAAATTCTGTATTAAAATTACTTTTAATACAGTATGAGAAAAAAACAGTAAATCAGTAAGCTGCGCAGTATGCAGGGATGAGAGTTTTCCGCTTTTTGGCGGAATTCCGCTTTTTTTCAGTCAAAATGGACCTTTTTTATCTTGCAAATCCGTTGAGAAAATTTTAGGGGGGTAGGGTCTGGTACTATTTCCGGGAGGCCGGACTGACTCGCCGTCAGCTGACTCATATATCACAGGGTTCCCGCGGGTCCTTAAAAAGTCTTAAATACAACTTTCGGTTTTCAAGGCCTTAAAATGTCTTAAATTGCTTGGAATGACTGGACTTTTCGAAAGGGAGGTATTAAATTTAATCTTGGACCAAACGAGTGAAATGTCTCCATCCGGTTTGGGGTATTTTTTTTAACTGTAATTTTAAGTGACCAGCGTAGCTTTTGGGGGCAGGATTGGTTCTGTGCGTTCCGTAGATCAAGAGCTAACGCTAGGAGGCTACTGGAGGAAGTGTGGTGCAGTGCGGTGGTTGTGAAGAGTGAGAGATGCGCAGGTAGCTTACGCGGGCGCTAGAAAGCATTGATAATTATGGGAAGATGTCTGTTTAACAACAAGTGGTTGGGGGATGACAAATACCCCCAAAATAAGGAGAAGACTCATTTGCGATAAGCGCTGGATCGCACAAATGTTTAAAGCCGGTACTGCAGTGCTGGGGACATGGCGGACTGGGAAACTGGCTTTTCACCGAGACAAGGCGCGCGCATGTGTGTTAGAGGTCAAGCGCTCCGGAGTGAAACGCAGGGGGGTTCGTGCATGCGCACAAGAGTTAGGTGGAAAATGGGACTTATAGGACATAATACTAATAATGATTAACTTTTTTTTAACATAATTAACATTGTTTATTGTACCAAGTTTAATATAAATATATAAACAACCTTTATTTCAAAACTCAATTAAAAAGAACTACAGAAAATACAAATTCTAAATATAGTACAATATAATTTGTACAAATTTGTTTTATTACCTATCGTCTACAACAGTGTTTTTAATATAATAATATTAACAACCACTAATAATAATTAGTAGTAATAGTAATTATGGATTATTAATCATTACTACTTATGAATTAGTAATTAATAAGTACTAGGGACTATTAAATGTTATAAAATTAAGTTATTAAATTATTACAAATAATTATTAAAGTAGTAATTGGTAGAATACAAACAAATACTCATGGATTATTGATAATTTTTTTTAAATTGTGAACATTGATATAAAACTGTACTGCTAATAATAAACAGTAATACTTGTTAATGTTATCAGTTCAGTTATCAATGTTCACTATTAAAAGCAAATTATCTATAATCCATGAATAATTGTTTGTATCACTACTACTACTACTACTACTACTAATAATAATAATAATAATAATACTTTTTTAAAATAATTTGAAGAGGAGTTGGCTAAAAAGAGGGAGAGGACCAACAAGCTTTTAGCTCTTGCTAAAAAGCTCAAAATAAAGAAGCTTTCTGCACCATGAAACTGTAAATAGTTGTATATATTGTAAATAGACAAACACTTTATAGAACCAAAGGAAAAATGTATTCATAAATCATATAAACCATTATTTAATATAGCAGTGAATGTGTTACTTTAGTTTGGATTTAGAGCAGCAAATTTGAAGTATCATGTTGGTGCTCACCTGGAATGTATATGCAAAATTTATCACAAAAGGCCTATGTCAATGTTTCCTTTACATAGGTGTAGTTTATCTTTATCAAATGAAAGTTTAAGTAATGTATGTACTTGAGAGTTCTACTTTTGTATAAGTGTCAATTTTGTAAGCAAACAGGGTATGGTATTTCAACATTTGTAAAATTTTGATGATAAAATAAATGGTTTTTAGGGTAAAAAATCTCTAAAATCCATGAGCTCCTGGGGGCCTGTGGCCACCAGACCCCCGGCTAATTTTTCAGATTTTTTTCATCACAAGCCACTCTCATCCCTGAGTATATGAGAAAAAACAGTAAATCTTCTGATTTACTGTTTTTTTTTTTTTTTTTTCTCATACTGCACAGCTTACTGATTTACTGTTTTCTTCTCATACTGTATTAAAAGTAATTTTAATACAGAATTTACTTTGATGAAATTATTCAGACACTCCAACGCCCCCGCCCCCCCCCCCCCCCCCCCCCAAAAAAAAAAAAATCGGATCTGCATGATTCAGCCGTGAAAAAGGCGGCATCCGCCAAAAGGCGCACCGTTTGCATCCCTGCCAATTGATCTCCGAAAAACGTATTCCTTGCAAAGCTGAAAGCTGCTCCGAGAACCATTTTGTGGTTAAAGTTCTGAATGTCTACGGTCTGAGCGCCAACAGCTTTGCCCACCACTCCAATCATATCGGGCAGCTTTGTGGGGCTTTGAACAGCTGTCACTGTCTGATTTCCTTGATGTACCAGGGCAATGCCTAATCCAATCAGCAAAAGTCCTGTAATCATGGTTCTGAATAGGTAGATATCTTCAGTGTCCTCCACAGAGAGAATCGCCAGGCACACGACCTGCCACCGTTCCCACGTGTCCATTGTGTAACCAGCCGCAAACGTTCCGACAGGACAGACGGGTTTCCCTGAACCCAAACTTCTCGTCGAGAAAACTGTCAATTTCGTTCGGAGACCAGTTTATCAATTCCATGCTTTTTTTTTTAGTTTAGAAAGTAATGCAGGAAGAGTCGCTTCAAAAAGTACAGCAGACGAGAAGACACAAGCAGGGAAAAAAAAGGAGAGAGAGGGAGAGCAATCGGGCATTCGGGCAATGCCTGGTGTTGAGGCTAGTCACTGTACTTATGGTATACTTCATCTTGATCATCAGTGGAGAAATGGACCCAGCAACCCTTGTTGAACAAATAAAAAGGGCAAAGCAGCAGAGAGCTGACTGTGTTTATTTTACAACCCGAAAAAAATTGAAGCAACAATGGACATCTCAGATGAAGGATGGTTTATTTCCATCTCTCTGGTGCTTTTCCAGTGGCAGGTTCAGTCCCTTATGTTCTTTTGAAGGCTTGTCTCTTAACTTGTGCATAAGAGGGCCCATTCTCTATCCTGTTTAACATTCCAACTGTCTCCCATGGGGTCTCTTACCCTCTCTTCTACCTTCAGTCACTTCGACCAGTAAGTCCCTGTGTTGTAACATGTCAAATCAAGTTTATTTGTATAGCGCTTTTAACAATAAACATTGTCGCAAAGCAGCTTTACAGAATTTGAACGACTTAAAACATGAGCTAATTTTATCCCTAATCTATCCCCAATGAGCAAGCCTGTGGCGACGGTGGCAAGGAAAAACTCCCTCAGACGACATGAGGAAGAAACCTCGAGAGGAACCAGACTCAAAAGGGAACCCATCCTCATTTGGGCAACAACAGACAGCCTGACTATAATATTAACAGTTTTAACAGGTATAACCCTCAACTGTCCTCATGGGGCCGTCCTTCACAGGAGCGGTGCGATAAAACTCCGACCAGACACAGGGCACCAGGATGGATCAAGCAGGTCCGAGGGGCAGAAGAGGCCAGCATCTCAATCCCAGGATCAACATGTAACTCAGAGGGACAGATTGGGGGGGGGAGAGAGAGGGAGAGAGGGAGAAAACACAGGTTGTTAGGTATGCCCTAAAAATGACAAGTATTAAATCTGTGTGGTAGGCTCGCAGAGACGAGAGTCTTTACATCAGGCATAACACACAACAATGGCATGTTAATATGGTAAATGTATCATGACCTGCTCTGTGTGACCTAACCAGGCTTTGTCTCCAACTGATGGTACTTATAGCAGTTTTCCCCAACGTGCCACAGCACCTTCATTGTGGATATTATCTGTCCAGATGTTCATTTGTTTCCATCACCACATCTCGTAGCTCTCCAGTTAAATTAAAACAGAAAATGCAGTGAGAAGGTACATGCTAATTCTTTGTAGGTAAAGCTGGGCCACAAATCTACGTTGTCACTCAAATCGTTACAAAGAATTTGTACAGATCATAACCCCTAAAACTAATTTCCATGTATATCTATCCTTTGCTTCTTTCTGCCTTAGATTATCCAAGTAATCCGGTACGAAAGCTGGTTTTATGTATTTATTTTTAGCTGTAATTTTCTTCAAACTACCGGTGTCTATCAATATAGTTTGTCTTCAGGATGTAAACAAAGGTCGCTTATCCCCCACTTACTAATGCAAGTGTGATGCCAGTGCAAGGGGTCTGGATGTGGTATTGAGCCATCTGTAATTTACACTGTAATTAGTTTTCCTGTTTAATGACTGGCTTGACTGAAGGGCTGAAAATTTAGCTTACAAGTTAAATCTACAGTGGTGCTTAAGTTTGTGAACCCTTTAGAATTTTCTATATTTCTGCATAAATGACCTAAAACAGATTTTCACATAGTCCTAAAAGTAAAAAGAACCCAGTTAAACAAATGAGACAAAAATATTATACTTGGTTATTTATTTATTGAGGAAAATAATCCAATGTTACATGTGAGTGGCAAAAGTATGTGAACCTTTGCTTTCAGTATCTGGTGTGACTCCCTTGTGTAGCAGTAACTGCAACTAAACGTTTCCGGTAACTGTTGATCAGTCCTGCACACCAGCTTGGAGGAACTTTAGCCCATTCCTCCATACAGAACAGCTTCAACTCTGGGACGTTGGTGGGTTTCCTCACATGAACTGCTCACTTCAGGTCCTTCCACAACATTTTGATTGGATTAAGGTCAGGACTTTGACTTGGCCATTCTAAAACATTCTTCTTTAACCATTCTTTGAACAACTTGTGTGCTTAGGGTCGTTGTTTTGCTGCATGACCCACCTTCTCTTGAGATTCAGTTCATGGACAGATGTCCTGATGTTTTCCTTTAGAATTTGCTGGTATAATTCAGAATTCACTGTTCCATCAATGATGACAAGCCGTCCTGGCTCAGATGCAACAAAACAGGCCCAAACCATGATACTACCACCACCATGTTTCACAGATGGGATAAGGTTCTTGTACTGGAATGCAGGGTTTTCCTTTCTCCAAACATAATGCTTCTCATTTCAACCAAAAAGTTCTATTTTGGTCTCATCTGTCCACAACATTTTTCCAATAGCCTTCTGGCTTGTCCACGTGATCTTTAGCAAACTGCAGATGAGCAGCAATGTTCTTTTTGGAGAGCAGTGGCTTTCTCCTTGCAACCCTGCCATGCACACCATTGTTGTTCAGTGTTCTCTTGATGGTGGACTCATGAACATTAGCTAATGTGAGAGAGGCCTTCAGTTGCTTAGAAGTTACCCTGGGGTCCTTTCTGACCTCGCTGACTATCACTCTTGGAGTGATCTTTGTTGGTCAACCACTCCTGAGGAGGGTAACAATGGTCTTGAATTTCCTCCATTTGTACACAATCTGTCTGACTGGATTGGTGGAGTCCAAACTCTTTAGAGATGGTTTTGTCACCTTTTCCAGCCTGATGAGCATCAACAATGCTTTTTCTGACGTCCTCAGAAATCTCCTTTGTGCCATGATGCACTTCCACAAACGTTTTGTGAAGATCAGACTTTGATAGATCCCTGTTCTTTAAAGCAGGGTGCCCACTCACACCTGATTCATCAGTGGGATGACAAACACCTGACTCTAATTTCACCTTCAAATTCACTGCTAATCCTAGAGGTTCACATACTTTTGCCACTCACAGATAGGAAATATTGGATCATTTTCCTCAATAAATAAATGAAGAATAATATTTTTGTCTCATTTGTTTAACTGGGTTCTCTTTATCTACTTTTAGGACTTGTGAAAATCTGATGGTTTAGGTCATTTATGCAGAAATATAGAAAACTCTAAAGGGTTCACAAACGTTCAAGCACCCACTGTACATTAAATCAATAACTTGCCTGGGCTTGAATAACTGCTTGTATAATTAAACAGATGAGTTCTATAAGATCTCCATATTTTGTGAATTCTGTGTAAGCCTAAAGTAACTGCAGCAAAACCTGCAAATTCACCAAGTGATCCCTCCAAAATTTATCCAACTTTTTTCATTGATGTCATACCTGGAAGTTTTGAATTGAATGTATTTGATTTTTCTTTGTTTCATGGGCCCACAAGAGCCCCAGGACTGGGTCTGGTCTACTGCATTAGCATAACTGGATGAAAATCTAATGGCTTGGTCAAAAGAACTTAAAATAAAAGTACTTTGACACTATCTTCAATTTCATGTTACAATTTGATGTCTAGCATGTCATCTGATTGTGACTTGTTTTTTCAAACAGTGGAATGTCCATGGATATGAAAATGGCAACTGGTAATTTGGTGCAGAGGCTTCTGGATTGGGTGGGCTGGCCCTTTTTTAATGTCCATGTTTGTGTGTCTAGGCAGATAAGCTTCTGTCTCAGGACTTTGTACAGATGATGGAGGAAATTCTGAGCTTCTTGCCCAAGCAAAGGCAAATTCTGCTGTATTCTGCAACTTTCCCACTAAGTGTACAAAAGTTCATGGTAAGCCTGAATTAAATGTATGAAATGTGGCATTTGTTTTGCAAATAAATTGGGTCTTAATTGAACACTTCATGAGTCTTGGATATGAACAGCAGATGCCGCACTTAAACTAGAAATTTCAAGCTTTGAGGGATTTTAATTGGACAGAAGAACTGCCTCTGAATGAGAGCAAGGAATGTATTTATTTTCAACTAGTGGTTTGCTTGAGATTTGCCTGTGTGCATCTTGTTTAACCTGATCTTGGCTAATGTTCCTCATATTTGTAAGAGCATATGTGGGATAAGATTGTGGTAATTTGATATGTGGCTTGCTTACAATGTTTTGATGTTATGGTTAGCTTGGAGTAATGTCTGCCATGTTGCATAACTAGGCTGAAGGCTGTTGTAAAGGTGCTTTTACATTCATGAAACTTGAATTAATTAAAAATAATTGTATATTCCTGTTGTCTGGATGCGGCCCCTACAAAATGGATGCTTTGTGGTTTGGAACAGCCACTATTGCATTATCCTTTTTTCTTATAATTATTACTGTCTGTACCATGTTGCTCATTGTTGATTTTGGCTGTGCCATTGATCTTTGCCCTGTACAGAATGCCCATCTTCAGAAGCCTTATGAGATAAACCTTATGGAGGAGCTGACCCTGAAGGGTGTGACTCAATATTATGCATATGTGACTGAAAGGCAGAAAGTTCATTGTCTGAATACTCTTTTCTCTCGGGTAAGTTGCCCTCTGCAGCCATGCAAATTTGGTATAATTTCTTTAGGAGACCTTTTTGAGACACTTTTTAATAAACCCCTACTTTTATTGTTTAGCTCCAGATTAATCAGTCTATAATCTTCTGCAACTCATCCCAACGAGTGGAGCTCCTGGCCAAGAAAATCTCCCAGCTAGGTTATTCCTGTTTCTACATTCATGCCAAGATGAGACAGGTATGGATATCTGCCTTCTCTCTGCTGCTGATATACAAACACAAATTAGAATCAAGGATATTTTCAGTAGAAATTCCTAAAACCTGTTGGTGCTGTCTGATGGTACCAGTTCAGAAACTGTGTAGCTGTTGAGCTTATAATGGCTGGGCTTACCTGTAAACCCTGTGTTTGTTGGCATCTTGACAATTATGCTTTTGGGCATTTTCACAGCAATGGCCCTTTTCCACTGCATTGTACTGGATTGACTTGAATCTGCTCACATTTTGTATCAGTAGTTTTTCATGACAGCTGGTCATCGTAGTGATGCCATGTGAAACTGCTGTTATATCAACCCAACACATGGGAACAGCTTTATTACTACTTTTGTGTGCACATGAAAGTGTCATGTAAAGCTAAAGTTGCCACAATTTGTGTTTTGAACATATTTTGTTAAAAGCAAAGTGTGTAAAAAGCTGCATCCAAACTGTTAGGATGTGCTGGTAATGGGTAAGTGCCTGAAGTTTACAAATGGCAAAAATGCTGGGCTGCATGTGCTAAAATGGTATCAGTCCTTGAAAAAAAAAAATCTCCCAGCCAAGCAGCACCCAAAACATAGTTGCCTGAAAAACAATTCCACTTCCTCAGAGCATTATTTTATTTTGGAGAGGACAGAATGCAGTTTATTTTTTTAAAGAGGTGAAGCAGCATAATCATAAATCCACAAAACCACAACACCAATATATGCAGACGCATTCAGAAAGAAAAGTGGTAATAGCAGAGGAATTAATAATTTAGGGTATATTAAGCTGTGGAGAGTTTTGAATTAATATAATAATGCTGGAGCTTTGTTTCTGTTATCAGCGGAACACTGTCCTGTGCAAAATGTCACCATGGAACCAGTGTAGAAATGAACTTGGAGTTCAAGGGAGTTCTACACACACTGAACTTTACAACAGCTGCAGGCATGTGAAATGGAAAATCTTCTCAGGCAGGAAGAACTATTGGATAAAATTGTTACTGTCTGTTACGTACTTACCAACCTGTGACTCAGTTGTGCCTTTGAATCGAGGATTAATGAAAAGGGAGCTGACCATTAACTGTTTATTGAAATTATTATTACAAGGGTGATTTTTATCGTTCCTGTTACTCAAGCTACAACTGGTGCTGATTTGTTAGTGTTTATAATTATGGTACCATCCACGATTAGATAAAATTAAAAAAAAAGTTTGAAAGTCTAGAGCAAGATATTTTATTTTACAAATAACACTTCAGATATTGTTTTAACAATAATAAGCATCACTGTATAAATGACAGTGCAGATAGCTGTGTAACTACATGTCCTTGGGGTTGATATAACATGGAGGGGTGGGGATAGCCTCAAGCCCACAGTTGAGGTCAGAGCCCTTTGAGAGTAAATGCTTTGGCTTTCGCAACATTCTGTTCCCAAGAGCTGATGTCGGTGGGGGGGAGAGGAGAGAGAGTCTTTACACAAAGGTTTCCTTGCTTCTGTAGTGCGTGTTTATTTTTTAAACTACTGTTCTGTGTTGGTACTTTTTTGGGGAAAAAGAATGTCAACATGTAGCAAATGCTAACGCCAGGCAACAAATCTGCAATCACTACAGTCGTGTCGAGGAATTTTGTAGGGATCATAAACTCTCATTTCTGTGTATATCTCTCTTGTGCTTCTTTCTGACTAAGATTGTCCAAGTAATCCGGTAGTAGAGCTTTTTTAGCTGAACTTTTCTTGGGACAAAAGCAAGAGACACTGGACAATCTATGCTTGGCTTCAGCATGCGAACTCTCAATCAGCAGGTCCTGTATGTGTGTTTTTTTTTTTTTGTTATGATTTACAACCAATGGGAGACACCCTTTGTTGGCTGTCCACCAATCACAGGTTCCTGTGCCACAATGGTGGTATGTTGATAAATATTTAGAAAATAAAGATATTACAAAATATATGAAACCATCAAAAGCAATAAAAATCATTTTGCATACACACAGGAAAGGAAGATTAGTCAGTGATATCATTTATCAACTTGCGTACTAGATCCCTTACCGACACATCTATTCAAACAAATAATGCCTGGAGTAATTGAACCGCTTCTAAAAATAATAAATTCTTCTCTTATGATTGGCTATGTACCCAAATCCTTTAAACTAGCAGTTATCAAACCCTTGATTAAAAAACCTGACCTTGATCCCTGTCAGCTGTCCAATTATCGGCCAATATCAAACCTCCCCTTTATCTTCAAGATCCTTGAAAAAGCTGTGGTACAGCAGTTATGCTCATATTTACATAGGAATAACATCCTTGAAATGTATCAGTCAGGATTTAGACCTCATCATAGCACAGAGACAGCACTGGTTAAAGTAGTAAACGACCTACTGTTGGCGTCTGATCAGGGCTGTGTCTCGCTACTTGTGTTGCTTGACCTTAGTGCAGCATTTGATACCATTGATCATTTCATCCTTCTGGATAGACTAGAAAATGTTGTGGGAGTTAAGGGAATGGCCCTCTCCTGGCTCAGGTCTTATCTAACTGATCGTTATCAGTATGTTGATATAAATGGTGATATTTCTAGACGTACCGAGGTAAAGTTTGGTGTTCCACAAGGTTCTGTCTTGGGTCCACTGCTTTTTTTTTTTTTTCTCTATATATGTTACCTCTGGGCGATATTATTCGTAAACATTGTATTAGTTTCCACTGTTATGCTGATGACACACAGTTGTATGTCTCTGCAAAACCTGATGAGAGACACCAGCTTAATAGAATTGAGGAATGTGTTAAGGACATTAGACACTGGATGCTTATTAATTTCCTTCTGCTTAACTCTGACAAGACTGAAGTACTTGTGCTAGGACCACATACAGCTAGAAGTAAGTTTTCTGATTACACAGTGACACTGGATGGCCTTTGTTTCTTCACGTGCAGCAGTAAAAGACCTCGGAGTGATTATTGACCCCCCAGTCTTTCATTCGAAACTCACATTGATAACATCACCCGGATAGCTTTCTTTCATCTCAGAAATATTGCAAAGATAAGAAATTTAATGTCATTGCATGATGCAGAAAAACTAGTCCATGCTTTCGTTACCTCCAGGTTGGATTATTGTAATGCCTTACTGTCTGGATGTTCCAATAAGTGCATAAACAAGCTCCAGTTAGTTCAAAATGCAGCAGCAAGAGTCCTTACTAGAACTAGAAAATATGACCACATCACGCCTGTCTTATCCACACTGCATTGGCTCCCAATCAAATTTCGTATTGATTATAAAATACTACTATTGACCTTTTAAAGCACTAAATGGTCTCGCACCACAGTACCTGAGTGAACTTCTGCTCCTCTATGACCCGCCACGCCTACTTGGATCAAAAGGTGCAGGCTATCTGCTGGTACCTCGTATAGTGAAGGCTACATCAGGGGGCAGAGCCTTTTCTTACAAAGCCCCACAGTTATGGAACAGCCTTCCAAGTAATGTTCGGGAATCAGACACAGTCTCAGCATTTAAGTCTAGGCTGAAAACATATCTGTTTAGTCAAGCCTTTTGTTAATGGTGTTTTATGAGGTAAAGGAGTAGATCTGGAGGGTCCTCAGACAGTGTTTTGGTAAACTGGGATGTATGGATGCTGTCAGTCCCCACTCGCTTGCTCACTCGAGTTTGTTGACGGTGTAGTGGCTGGCTGCTTTATGTCCTGGGGCTCTCTCATGCCTGTGTTACCTTCTGGCTCTGTCCTTTTAGTTATGCTGTCATAGTTAGTTGCCGGAGTCCCTGCTTGTACTCGGTGCAATATGTATACTGCTCCTACTTATTCAGGTGACATTGGGCATACCTAACAACCTGTGTTTTCTTTCCCTCCCCCCCACCCCAAATCTGTCCCTCTGAGTTACATGGAGTCAACAGGAAATCTTTTGGTGGAGAGGGTGGAGACCTCGACTGGCTATCGTAGCCTGCAGGGAATCGGCTGTCAGACATTCTGTTGCATGTCCCAGACCCGGTGAAATGTAACTGAATTGTCTTGGCCAGCCCTAAGGGTCCCATCTGCATCTCATCATTGCTGAGGAGTGTGCTCCCATCACCCAATCAAGCATCCAGCCAGAGCAGGTCATGATATTTTTGTACCATATTAACATGCCATTGTTGTGTGTTATGCCTGATGTAAAGACTCTCGTCTCTGCGAGCCTACCACACAGATTTAATACTTGTCATTTTTAGGGCATACCTAACAACCTGTGTTTTCTTTCTCTCCCTCTTCCCCTCCCCCAATCTGTCCCTCTGAGTTACATGTTGATCCTGGGATTGAGATGCTGGCCTCTTCTGCCCCTCGGACCTGCTTGATCCATCCTGGTGCCCTGTGTCTGGTCGGAGTTTTATCGCACCGCTCCTGTGAAGGACGGCCCCATGAGGACAGTTGAGGGTTATACCTGTTAAAACTGTTAATATTATAGTCAGGCTGTCTGTTGTTGCCCAAATGAGGATGGGTTCCCTTTTGAGTCTGGTTCCTCTCGAGGTTTCTTCCTCATGTCGTCTGAGGGAGTTTTTCCTTGCCACCGTCGCCACAGGCTTGCTCATTGGGGATAGATTAGGGATAAAATTAGCTCATGTTTTAAGTCGTTCAAATTCTGTAAAGCTGCTTTGCGACAATGTTTATTGTTAAAAGCGCTATACAAATAAACTTGATTTGATTTATCGTTAATGACAATCGTGATATAAAAGTTCCAAATTTTGAGACCTGCCTGCTTCAACTGCACTGCTGGCATACGATGTTCTTGACCCTCATCGCCCTTAGCCAATTGGTATAATTGCGTCATTACATGAACCTCTCTGAGCCAAGCTTTTCCAGTATACTTGAACACGTGCATGTGGGCTAATTATAACCAAAAAGAAGGAAATTTCAATGATTTCCTCAAAATATTTTTTTGTACTAGTGTTGATGAATAATACTTTTGAATGCATTTCGTGTGAAATGAGACAAGCTACTTTAGGCTGGTTCCCTGCTCTGTTAGCGCAGTGAGCATAGTCCATGTCTCTGATGCTTGGGAGGATTGGTTTTATCCAGGAGCCAGTCAATGAAAAGATTTTCAATAGATGCAGATGAATTTTGTTTTGAGGAGGAGTCTGTCGCGGTACAGGATTGTTTGCAGAAGAATAATTGAAATATGCAACTGCTGGACTCGCAGTTCAAACCTGCATCACGGAGCGGTTGCCTGTGTTGCTTAGATTGCTAGCACCAACTTTTGTCGTCCGATTAGATGGTTACCATTAAAGTTTTATTCGTCCTTGCACATACTTTAGACGTCTTGGACGGTTGAACATGGGGTTTTTCGAGCATTGGGTATAATGAAGGCACAGAGCTTTTAATCAGAGAGCGCAGGTTTGTGTCCCTGCTTCGTGTATTTATTTTATATGGGATATTGCTGCAAGTAGCTCATTTTAAAATTTGCTGCGCTGTACTGATATTTTGCCTAGCCCTCTGTTGGTTGAAAAAAAGTTATGGGTTAATGGAGGCTTTGTAATAAATCAAACATGGCATGGCATTACTCGGACCAAAGCAGTATTCCAGGCATCTTGGTAAAAGTAAGGTCTTAAATGGTTGATGAAGCCAAGAACCTTTGGGCTTGCCTGAATTTGGTATCCCAATGCGTTTTTATGGTACTTTCTCATACAATAGTCCATCCGAAAGACCATGAAAAGAAGACAATCATAGATTGCATGAATTATTCAATTAGAGTAGTATTTTAAAAAATATTTATTTATTTTTACTTTTAAACAAGTGAAAAATCATGCCAATTTTTTTTCCCCAATATATTTTATTTTGAAGGAGTTGGGTATCTGTCCACTGCAGTGGACACCATGCATCAATGGTATAAAGTGATTTAATGGAACTCCAATATAGGTCCAAAAAAACATTTACTAAGAGCAAATGGTATGAATACACATTAAATAACAAGAGAGAACATTGGAAAACATATATCATTCAATGTCTCAAGACTCATTTTATTAATTTAAATATGACTGTGAACAAAAACTTCTCAAAGCACCCAGGACACAGTGCTGTTTGACGTGTTTGGCAAATGTACTTTTTTTCTTCTTGTATGCCTTGTCACGGCATCTGTTTACATTTCTCACATCTGTCAGCTTTTCTCACATCTGTCATCTTTGATTTCCAACACCAAACCGGACCTCTGTGGGTGTCATCAGTGCCCTTTTCTTTTGAGCAGGAGGTGGTGTGTGGCTTGGCCTTCTGCGGCAGAGCTTAAGGGATCCGACATTGATAAGTGCCCTGGCAATGGATGCTTTGAAATCTAGCAGATCCCTGTCTTTGCCATTCTTTGCTCTATAGAGATGCCATGCATTCACACAGGTAACATCAAGAAAATAGAAGAAGATGCGCAAGTACCATCTCTTATTCTTGCATTGGTGGGCATACATTGCAACACTCTGATCCATCAAGTCAACTCTGCCCATGTTGGTGTTGTACAACTTGATGGAATATGGACGCAGGATCTGGATCATCTTGCGCTCTTTCTTGCTCCATCTTCTCGCTACATCTTGTGGCTGCTTTCCAGCACAGGTAGATGCCACATGTATTACTGCCCGGTCCAGCCACCTGGTTATGCTGATGTTCTCATCTGTTGTCACCACGGATGTAGCCCCTCTCCCCTCCTCATTGAGAGTTTTTTGACTTGTTAATTTTGCCTCTGCTCCCATGAGGTGTTTTTTTTTCTGCAAGTGCCTGTTGCTTCAATTCCCTGGTGTTTGAGCTTCTCAAGTAGGGGGATGGTGCAGAAAAAGTTGTCAAAAAAGACTTGGTGATTTTTGTGTTGTATGTCATCACACAGACGGAGAACCACCTCATTTGCCATTCCAAGTTGACCCACTTCTCCCCTGCCTCCGCTTGCTCCCTGATGCATCTCAAATCTGTTACATATAGCCTGATGCACCAGCTCTTACCCACACTTTGAAACCCCAAGGCTTGGTTTTTTTTGGGAATGTACAGTTTTGTAGAGTGCCTGCCCTTGAAGGGAATGATCTGCTCATCCACAGACTGGAACTCCTCTGGCTCCAGGGCTGCTGCGAGATTTGCCTGTAGCTCAACTAGTAATGGGTGAATTTTGACGAATTTGTAATCATGGCCATCCAATGCGTTGTCAACAAAGTGGAGATACCTCATGATGTCCTTGAATCTGTTGATGGGCATTGCATCTGCTATTGTGTTTTGACGAAGCCCTGTATTGGAATACCAGTACATGTGGTTTCTTGGGTATTTTATGAATGACATCAGAATGTGTGTGGGGGTGAGCACAAATACACACACAAACGCACATCCTGACAATGATCGATTTACTGGTTTTTAAATGACAGCATGTTCAAGTATTTAAGATTATCCTGTTTCGGACTTGGTTTTTACACTAAAACAGCCAAAATGCAAAAATGGCATTTTCAAAGATAAGAAAAATAATGTTGGTATCTGTTGCTCTACAATTTCTCACCCACTTGTACATATTTTGGATGTCTCATTTTCCCCAAGTTATTATTTGGATGATAAAATATTTGATGACTAAAAATGGAAGGAAAAGTTCATTTTCTACTTGTCATTTCCAAAGGTAAATCTGCCTTAATTTTCTCAAGTTGTGCTATTGACATGAGGTTTGAAGTACTAATATAGCTTTAAACATTCCCTTTTTTAGAAATTTAGTTTTATGCACGTGAGATATATATATATATATATATATACACAAAAATAAAAAAAGCCCTTGGTTTCTCTACTTTAACATGCTTCCTGACTACAGAGTATCAAATTCAATTCAGCTTGGCTTAGCTTAAATGTTTTGCCCACAGCAAAACCATCCCCAAATATGCAAAATTGGATGCGAGCCTGTGTTCTCCTATTGTAAGCCCTGTGATGTCACCATTACATCATTTTTAACATGGCATGTTTGTTTTTTGCTGAGTGATGGTGTTGGCATTACATCCCAAAAGTTTGGACGCAGCTCCCCCCCCGAATATTTATTTATTTTCTGGGGGGGTTGAGACAACTTCGGTTTGACAGAACAGTTTTGCATGCATATATGAGTGAAGAACAAAATATAGTGCCATTTTAAAAATGGAGGGTTTGTTTCAGACATCCTGTCTTCACTCTGACCAGTCAGTAGTTTGCAGTGTTTTCCCATCACCTTTTGGTATCACCTCAGCTTGCTTTGAACCTTGATGGAGGTGATACCAATAAAGGGATTGGGTATTATCCACAACTTTGGCCTGATGGAAAACCAAGAAAGGAGTCAAGTTGAGCTGGTACCTTGCAGTGAAAAGGGTATAAATTGGCCCATACTCTTACCAGCTAATCTCAGGCTACCAGTGCTAGCTGTGGATGTCATTAATTCAGTGGCTAGCAAGTGAAACCTATATGCTTGCCAAGTCCCATATTTTGGTTTGCTTGGAAAACTAAATGACTACCACTTTAACCTAATGAGGTATAGCATGCAAGGAAGCTTAAGTGTGTTAATGCATACAAAGGGGAACAAAATGCATCTTTCCATTCATATGATAGTCATTTACTTCCAGTTAGCTTTTCTAATGTAGCATGTTTGTATTTGAAATGTTTGCCAAATTGTCAGTTGTTGGCAAAAGACTTAAACATGGCTAAAAATTCCCCTTCAAAATACATGGCTATGGTACTGATGTCTGGGGGGTCCCCCCACCCCACCCCCGAACAATGTTAAAACTAGCCTTCATGGCATCATTCAGACCTGAGTGCTGCTCTCTGAAAGCTGCAGTTATCTCGTTTGTCCATGATTGGTTTGACAGTCTTCAAAAGTGAAATTCTTTGGGTACAGCCACTTGCTGAGAGCAAATTGAGCAAATGGGTTTATTTGTGTCCCATAAATATGCTGCTGTCCGTTTCTCCTGAAACGTGCAGCGGTTAGAATCCTCAGTATTTTTCTTGAACAAAGATGTGTTCAGTGCATGGTTAACCTATTTCTGCATGATGCATGTCTGAGTGCATGGGAGTGGGGTGTTGAACCTCCCTGTCCACCTGGTAACTTTTGAAGTGAAACCTAAAACCTCAGACATGGAATCTGTTTGTCCCAGACTCCTGGATTAGTGACTTGTCCACTTGTGCCTTATGCACAATTTTGATGTAATAAGGGAGGTGGGGACTGTGGAAGTTGGGCCAGGTATAATTACAATTTACTTAATGTGATCTTGGCCCCTGGAATGGTGAACAAATCACATTTTATTCTGATTACCTTTGTTGTGAGGCATGTAATGATTCATCCAATTCACAATTTGATTTTCTCAATATTTTTGAAGAAAAATTAAATGAAAATTTCCCAATAAAGCAACACTTTTTTTTTCTTTTATCAACTTAAATATTCCTTTTGTTCAATAAAATGAACCTTTACAAGACTATAGCTAAAATATTCTTTGAGTTAACAAATGGGCCTTAATAAAATTTTATGAACATTACCTCCATTTTTCTTCTTTAGCTTTCAGCACTCGAAGATGCCTTGGATTTCTGCTTGACTTTTACAGCCAGTTGCGCGCACACTCCCATTTTAGATCATTTTTTAATTTTCCCCCTTTCACAGCATTAAAGCTGTGGTACTTCTGCCTAGGTTGCAACTTGAAGTATCATAAATTTTGTGTTGCAGTTTATTGTTGCATGTTAGATGCCCATGATCCAAAATGCCTTTGCAGTTCCAAGACCCCCCCCCCCCCCCCCCCCCCCCCCGATGCCATGCAAGATTGATTTTTGTAAAAGGTTTCCAAAAATTTAAACTTTCGTTTTTTTTGGTATCGCTTCATAATCTAGAATCTTAATTTTTATCTTGGTGTGGAAACATCTTTATGCATTTTTTTTTTTTTTTTTAATGTCCTCTGACATGGTGTTCAAATTGTTCTACTCTGCCCTTCCCTGCAGGAGCACAGGAACCGTGTGTTCCATGATTTCAGAAATGGTTTGTGCCGAAATCTTGTCTGCACAGGTATATACTTGAATTTTGCTGTCTTTGCTTTGGACAAAGCATGTTTGCATTTTATCTTGATCATATTCAACCCTTTTCAGATTTGTTTACAAGAGGAATTGACATTCAAGCAGTGAATGTGGTGATCAACTTTGATTTTCCCAAACTTGGGGAGACGTATCTTCATCGTATTGGCAGGTCTGGTAAGTGGGAGAGGAGGAAAAGTGTGTGTGTGTGTGTGGGGGGGGTCAAATTATTCTAGACCGGTTTCATTTAAACCTTTTTGAGCAAAGAATAATTCCAGTAAATTTATAGGAAAACGTTTTGCTACCATCCTGTCTCCCAAAAAGTTGAGTTGGTGTTGGAACTTGGTGTCTTCCAAATGAGTTAAGAAAACGACTTTTAAATTTGCCAAGTTTTCAGAATGTGTAATTGTGCTCCTCCTGTCTTGATACTAGCTAATGAAATAATGGCTACAGTCATGCCTCCTAAATATTGTTTTAGGATGTTTCCATAGTGGGCTTTTCTGAAGGTGGCACGTGTGATCTGGGAAATGCTTCTTACATGGAGTGTCCCTTAACATTTCAAGCACCTTCCACAATATTTGAAGCCCTTTACCAATCAAAACTCAACTGTTTGAATTTATTGTGCAGTCCAGGCTTTTGAATTTACATGGCATGTTCAAACTTTGAGCCTTGGAGCATTCTCTTCTTTTTGCCAAAAAGTTTGTTCATTGAAGAGATTTTCACCCTTGTACTCGGTGTAGGTTAGGGCTGTAACAGATGAGTGCACATGGCTGTTTAGTTTTAGGTGGGTCAACAGCTGATTGCCAAAGATGAAATGACTGTTGCTGGGTTGCCTCAAATCATGTGGTTAATTAAGTCTCTAGGTAAACAGCCATGATGTAAAAACACATGCAAGGTTAAGGGTAGGGATGGCGAAAACTAAAAAAAAATCTTGACCGACCACCGAGCCTCATTAGCCGGTTAAAGTCGGTTAACCTATGAGTTTAAAATTCTAGAATTGGAGTTATTACAGGGATGCAAACGGCGTGCCTTTTGGCGGATGCCGCCCTCTCCACGGCTGAATCGCGCAGATCCGACCTTCCTTTCCCAAGGGGGGGGGGGGGGGGGGGCGTTGGAGCGTCTGACCACAACTTCATCAAAGCAAATTCTGCATACAAGCAAATGCCGCCACAGTCCACGAAACACAGGAAGTACAAGCACGAGAAGAAAACAGCAAATCAGAAAGCCGCGCGCCCGCGCAAAATTTAATGTGGGCATTCTGATCTACTGATTGCGCAGCTTCTGCGCAAACGCGCGCAGCCCCCCGATCCACTGCCCTCCTTTCACACCCCCCACGCCTCATGGACTGCAACGGCACCCGCCTATTTAGTAATTTTAATACAGAATCCACCTTGAAATTACAATCGGACACTCCAAGGCGCCCGCCCCCCCAAAAAAAACGGATCTGCGTGATTAAAAAAAAAAGTCGGCATCTGCGCCTTTAGTTTGTGTGGAGAGATATGATCTGCAATAACATGCATTGTTGGCTACAGACCGAAACATACTTTCAGAATGCACTGGCCAAGGCAGGACTAAACTCCATGTGCCTTCTAATAATTAAAAAAAAATAATTTGTAAGCTAAAAAGCTGGTGTCTACACTTTCACTGAGTGGCAGCTGGGTGGGACATGACTGAATGGGTGTTTCTGATTTGTCAGCTGTCTTTAACTGGGGCGGGACATGACTGAATGGGTGTTTCTGATTTGTCAGCTGTCCGCTCCAAAATC
The DNA here is from genome assembly GCF_027579695.1 of Neoarius graeffei. Classification (NCBI taxonomy): domain Eukaryota; kingdom Metazoa; phylum Chordata; class Actinopteri; order Siluriformes; family Ariidae; genus Neoarius; species Neoarius graeffei. The sequence goes on from NC_083574.1 coordinate 27,895,221, forward strand.
GGCAGCTTCAAAACGTTTTTTTTTTTTTTAACCGACAACCAAAAAAAATTAACCGGTTGACGTTGATTCGGTCAACCACCGGTCAAACAGTCATCGGTTAACATCCCTAGTTAAGGGACATGCAATAAGACTTTGTTTGCTGTGGAAAGGAAGTAATTCTTGTACTTGTCCTTTTTTTTGTTGCATATGGTCTTTTTATTAATGTGCAGAATAATCTAAGAAAGCAGGTTCTGGATATATGATGGTTGTTGGGCTTATTGTTTCTATTAAAGCACCATTATAGGAGAATTGGTGTCTCTTGCTCCTGGGCTCCCCCTGTGGTTGAGTGTAATGCATTTTTACGCCACGGTCATAAATGCAAGTTGCTCTTGGAGCTCACCTCATGGACAGCTATGCATGTGCATTTATTTACAAGCTGAAGGATATGGAATGGCAGAAGCCAAAGAACCATGTAGACTGACAAGGGAGAGTAATATTATACGATTTTACCCATGACTGCATAATTTTGTGACATTGGAGGTGAGCGCAAACATAAAGGATGGCAACGTTTTAGTTTTGCTGAAATACATGGGTGCAAGTTTTCTGGCATGTGCCGGAAGCTCCGTTTTTTTCGGTTCTTAGTCATTTTTCCAAATGGTGTAAATCCGTTGAGTTTTTCGGGGGTGTACAGGGGTGGCCCTCTCACTCTGTGTATTACCAGGTTACTGCGGTACAGTCTCTGCATGAGACAAATCTTCATCTCGTCTTCACCACAAACCTCATTCAATTTATACGCCGCTCACTGACAAGCGGTTCTGACTAGCCCGTTGTTTCATGGTGTTATACATGTGTGAAATCATGTTTCACTCACGTAGCACGTTGTTAGACCAAATCAACACAGCTATTCCCATGAGTCGCCGTTTCTTTTGGTGCAAGCTAGAACTGTGCTTTTGATTGGCTCACTGTTAACTGCCGTCCAATGAAACGTCAGCTTTTATAATAACCCAGCAGTGGTTGCGTTAGACATTTTCATTGTCCGTCATTTTGACGGACAGGGTCGTAAAAATTCTGTCATTGTCCATTATTATCTGTCATTTTATTTTAACTTTTAAATGACAATGTATATAGGCTATAAATGCTATATATTTAATAACTTGCGTTTTCATGGACTCATTTAAAAATTAATTCACAGAACAAGCTTATATTATTTAATCATTTATGTATTTATGATGCAAAAAGATGAACAGAGATTCTGACGTTCGGTCACTTGCGGCTGTTGTGCCTTAACGGGCATATGAACAATGTTATTTTACAACGTAGCAAGACAATTGCAGTTAAAATATGAACAGTCCACTACAACGATTTAAGTGACAATCTAATTTGACCTGTTTGCATGAGCTCAAACCTTCCTTCTGGCCCGCATGGATTTAAATTGGGAGCTCGCTTGTGCATCATCAAAGTCGTCAATGGAGACTGCTGCCGAGGCAATTGTCATTAAATTTTGCGTCTTTGCCTTGGACAGACGACTTCTCATTGACGTTTTAATTTTATTCTGAAGGCTGAACCCGCGCTCTGCTGCGACACTGGAGACTGGAATAACCAGCGCCACTTCAGCCAAAGTTCTGAAGTCGGGAAACATTTCTCCCAGGGAAGTGATCAGAAGCCGGCAAGAGCCTCTGAAAGTTGGATTTCCTGACCCTGCTAGTACTCTCTTCATAGGGAGGAAATCCTGCAGCATGCAGTCTTTCTGCACCAGTGGTGCAGCTGCACCCCGCGGTGACCCAAGAAGGCCAGATACTCTCTACTGCTATTTGGCCCGTAGGCACAAACAACAGCAAGAGCCCTCTCCCCAATCCGAAGGCGCAGAGAGGCGACCCTCTCGTTCACTGGGGTAAACTCCAACACTTGGCGGCTGAGCTGGGGAGCTATAAGCAAGCCCACACCAGCCCGCCGCTGCTCACCACGGGCGACTCCAGAGAAGTGGAAAGTCCAGCCCCTCTCGAGGAGCTGGGCTCCAGAGCCCAAGCTGTGCGTGGAGGTGAGCCCGACTATCTCTAGCCGGTACCTCTCAACCACCCGCACAAGCTCAGGCTCTTTCCCCCCCAGCGAAGTGACATTCCATGTCCCAACAGCCAGCCGCTGTGTCCGGGGATCAGGTCGTCGAGGCCCCTGCCTTCGACTGCCACCCAATCCACACTGCACCAATCCCCTACTGCTACCTCTGTGGGTGGTGAACCCACAGGAGGTCGGGCCCACGTCACCTCTTCGGGCTGAGCCCGGCCGGGCCCCATGGGCAAAGGCCCGGCCACCAAGCACTCGCATACGAGCCCCAACCCCGGGCCTGGCTCCAGGGTGGGGCCCCGGCTGCGTCATACCGGGCGACGTCACGGTCCTTGCTTTTTTCTCCATAGGGGTTTTTGGTGAACTGCTCTTGGGTCTGGCCTGTCACCTAGGACGTGTCTGCCTTGGGAAACCCTGACAGGGGCATAATGCCCCCGACAACATAGCTCCTAGGATCATTCAAGCACACAAACCCCTTCACCACAATAAGGTGGCAGTTCTAGGAGGGGAGCTCAGAATTGTGAATTGGATAATTTTTTTTTCCTCCTAAATGGTGCAAATAAACACTGTTGTTCATCGTGTGAATGGCCTGTTGCTACGCTTGTTGGGACAAGGTATTACCTGATGGTCATGGTTGCAGCAAGCTACCCTGTTAAAGTTTCTATTGTAGGTGTGTTTAAAGAAATACCTTGAAGTGTTTGTGGTTCATGACTGCTAATTTGTTACATTTAACACCTTGTAGTAAAACCTCGTAAAATCTGATCTCATTAAATGCAGGCTTTTGATTTGCCAGTGGCAGTACACTTGTGCGCAGTGTGGTTGTCAAGATTGCATCCTTTTGATGTGGCTAATAGAATTGCTGTAAATTTTTGGACATTCTCACTTATTTTCTCTGGGTTCTGAAGCAGTATGAAAAATCATTTTCGACTAACAGCTGAGTACTGCTGCTTTTGATGCAGTCTCCAGCAGCCACTGTGGGTCTGACAATTATAGACATTTTGGATTTCTGTCTAAGCTTTTTCTGAAGTTACCAGCCTTTCTCCTGAATGACCTTGGAGTAGACTCTGATGTATGGGAGTATGGTGGGGGAAAAGCTACAGGATTCAGAAAGTATTCAGAGCACTTTGTTTTAAATGGGTATTCAGTACTTTTGTAGCAACACCTTGAATTAAGATCCACCTGTGTGCAATCAGTGTCACATGGTCTGTCAGGTCTCTGTATAAATCAACCTGTCCTGGAAGGAACCGGTTCTGGAAGGATGCTGACACTAACGCTACTAAGCAAGCAACGTGAAAACAAAGGAGCGTTCCAAACAGGTCAGACATAAAATTGTGGAGAAGTATAGATCAGGGTTGTGTGGTGTTTTAAAAAAAAAAAAAAAAAACAACCAAACTTTGAATATCCCAGGGAGTGCCATCAAATCCATTATAGCAAAATGGAAAGAATACGGCAACATTACAAACCTGACGAGAAGGCTGCTCACCAAAACTCACAGACCAGGCAAGGAGGGCATTAATCAGATGCAACAAAAACACTGAAGGAGCTGTGAAGATCCACAGCAGAGATGGGAGTATCTGTTCATAGGACCACTTTAAGCCATACATTCCACAGAGCGGGGCTTTATGGAAGAGTAGCCAGAAAAAAAGCCATTACTTAATCCTCTGGGGACTGAGGGTATTTTCTGGCACTTTAAAGATTCTGGCATGCTTGGATTTGTCAAGGTCAACAAATCTGTCATATTTTCAAAGTCATGACTTTTTTTGTATTCAACCCAAGTTCAGCTACAATATGTAGTATGTATGTCGGGGTGTATGGGGTGCTTAGGGAGGGGTAGCCCCTCTGACAAGGCAGGCATGCCATGCTCCTTCGAGGGTAGTTCACCCATCTTTCGTCCCCACCTAACACCCAGCTCTCACCTATGGCTCCCCATAGCTGTCTGCATGTGACAGTGGCCACACCCCAAGCAACGGCTTCGACTGGCTGGCTAAACCAGAGGAGTGTAGCCAACGGGTCTCAAACCCTCGGTGAGCCAGGGATTTGCTCATCAACATGAAGACTGCTTCAGTGGACCAGGTGGAAGAATTCCCTGTGATGCAGCAAGAAGTGTGGAGTGCTTGAGGCATGTTGGAGCACCAAAGACAACCCAGCCATCCACTGTAGTTGACCGTCTCCAGATGTAACGATTCTTTGTGCCACTGGGCCCAGACTTCTGAGGCCGAGAGTGTGGGTTTGTCCATGTGCAACGGCCTTTCCACTATAGAACAATTCACGCACAGGTTTCGTTGTGCACATTCATCCATTACGGCTCCCTGGACAAGGAAATTACAGCTCGAATCCAGAAAGCCAGCCAGGTAATGGGGGGGGACTCTGTTCCAGAGTCCTGCAGCACAAGGATATTCGCATGTCCACTAAACCAAAAGTGTACAATGCAGTAGTGCCCTCTTTGCTCATGTATGGCTGTGAAACCTAGATACACTATCGCAGACATCGCAGGCAGCTGGAGCAATTCCACATGTGGTCCCTCTGCCAAATCATGCAGATCCATTGGCAGGACAGGATCTGCAACCAGGAAATCCTCAACAGAGTGAGCATCACGTGTATTGAGGCAAAGCTGCTCTAGATATAGCATGCTGGGCTGGCCATGTGATCTGAATGGACAGGTCCAGAATCCCCAGACAGCTGTTCTATAGAGTTGGTGTCGGGCAGTCGCAACTGGGGGCAACCAAAGAAAAGGTTCAAGGACAACTTCAAGACCTACTGCAAGTGGGCCAACCTTCCACCCAAGCAACTTGAGGATGCTGCCTCAGACAGAACCAGGTTGCATGCCTTGACGAAGAGCAGTTACCAACTTTGTGGACAACTGCCAACGACACCAAGCTGCTGCACACGAATGCAGTCAAGTTGCCATGAATCCCGTCCCAAGGATGGGTGTTCCATGTCCTACCTGCAACCGCATCTGTGCCTCTGCCTTTGGGCTTCAAAGTCACATGTGATCCCACAGATGATGGCACAATGGATCATCATCCTTGGGCAATGAGAGACTACGAAGACGTAGGTCATGATTGTACTTAAATAAATTAAGCTGTTTTAAACTTTTTGGAATGTGTGAAAAATCATTACCTATTGTGACGAATGGTTTTGATCACTTGAGGTGATTTTCTGTTCAGGCTTGGGAATGTATCAAGCACAAAAACTTGGATCTGCTCCATTGATTTGGACAATTAACTGGCCATCAAAAAAATTTGTCCTATTGTTTTAGGATTAATGGGTTGCCAGTGGGAGGAGCATTCAATGAGTGGAAAAACCCTTCCACTGCCAATTAATCCAATCAGGCCAAGTCACAATGTGTAAGGCCATGTTTTTTCATGCATTCCAACACCTCTTCTAAAACTGCTTCTTACAACAGCTTCCTTTATTTGGTATTTGACTCGGTGCATCTTGAAATCAACTCTTGTACTATTTTACTCAGTTCGGAGCCATAACCTACCGTTATGGAATTACCCTAATTTTGCTCCTGCTCCAAATTTTACACTATAAAATCAAAATGGAGCAAAATTTAATTTGAGGTAGTTTTAACTCTGGAAAAATTGCTCAGTCATTTTTCCTGTGCGTGCACTAGAGCACACACACGCCTACTGATTTGCTCATAATGAGTAGAAATATTTACACTTGTTGATCTTTGCCTGGATCGAGTCAAAGTAAAAATAAATAAATAAAAAGGCACCACTCAGTGTCGGTCCTCAAGATTGAATTGAACCGCTGTGCCGAGTCATCTGAAGCGCATAAAATCTGGGTGCTATCTCGCATCAAGTTTAACCTCCAAATAGCCTGAACTATGACAGATTTTATCGTGTATACAGTTGGGCGTTCCTATCCTGAAAGAAAAACCAACTGAAAGGGTGAAAGTAATTTTTTTTCACATGGTAACGGTATGGTCGTCTTTTTATGAATGCGTAAAAGGGCTCTGTGCTCCGACTCCAGTGTGACTGAGTAAGGTGACAAGTTTTGTTTCATCTAATTTAGGTAACTTAAAGGATATACGCAGAACCTTTTTTTTTTTTTTTTAAAGTACGTTTGAGTGGATAGTCTCCATCCTTGACTCTTGTATGCTGCATAAATGGGAATGGAAATATATTTGAGTTAAAATCGACTGCAAAGTTGGCATTCGAGCTGCCCTGCTGAGCCAGCCAGCCTTGGGTGGGTGACGTCACAGCAGGAACTGGTTTTAAGGCGGAGGCCTTTGACGGCAATAGACCAAAGTCATATAAATAATGATGGAAGTAAGAAATACCGTTATCAACTTGCTCAACTAAGACTGATTTTACTTCATTGATTGTGGGTTGACTCTCATTAAAACATGATGGGTGTTATAACTTATGCAACATACATGTACAGTGGTGCTTGAAAATTTGTGAACCCTTTAGAATTTTCTATATTTCTGCATAAATATGACCTTAAAACATCAAATTTTCGTAAGTCCTAAAAGTAGATGAACAGAACCCAGTTAAATAAGACAAAAATATTATACTTGGTCATTTATTTGAGGAAAATGATCCAATATTACATACTTTTGCCACTCAGATATGTGAACCTTTGCTTTCAGTATCTGGTGTGACCCCCTTGTGCAGCAATAACTGCAACTAAACGTTTCTGGTAACTGTTGATCAGTCCTGCACAGTGGCTTGGAGGAATTTTAGCCCATTCCTCTGGACAGAACAGCTTCAGCTCTGGGATGTTGGTGGGTTTCCTCACATGAACTGCTCACTTCAGGTCCTTCCACAACATTTCAATTGGATTAAGGTCAGGACTTTGACTTGGCCATTCCAAAACATTAACTTTTTATTCTTCTTTAACCATTCTTTGGTAGAACGATTTGTGTGCTTGGGGTCGTTTTCTTGCTGCATGACCCACCTTCTCTTGAGATTCAGTTCATGGACAGATGTCCTGACATTTTCCTTTAGAATTTGCTGGTATAATTCAGAATTTATTGTTCCATCAATGATGACAAGCTGTCCTGGCCCAGATGCAGCAAAACGGGCCCAAACCATGATACTACCACCACCATGTTTCACAGATGGAATAAGGTTCTTATGCTGGAATGCGGTGTTTTCCTTTCTCCAAACATAAAGCTTCATTTAAACCAAAAAGTTCTATTTTGGTCTCATCCGTCCACAAAACACTTTTCCAATAGCCTTCTGGCTTGTCCACGTGATCTTTAGCAAGCAGCAGACGAGCAGCAATGTTCTTTTTGGAGAGCAGTGGCTTTCTCCTTGCAACCCTGCCATGCACACAGTTTGCTCAGTGTTCTCCTGATGGTGGACTCATGAACATTGGCTAAATGGTAAATGTGAGAGAGGCCTTCAGTTGCTTAGAAGTTACCCTGGGGTCCTCTGTGACCTCGCTGACTAGTACACGCTGTTATCTTTGGTTGACCACTCCTGGGGAGGGTAATAATGGTCTTGAATTTCTTCCATTTGTACACAATCTGTCTGTGGATTGGTGGAGTTCACTCGAGATGGTTTTGCAGCTTTTTCCAGCCTGATGAGCATCAACAATTTTGAGGTCCTCAGAAATTACCTTTGTTCATGCCATGATGCACTTCCACAAACGTTGTGAAGATCTGACTGATAGATCCCTATTCTTTAAATAAAACAGGACGCCCACTCACACCTGATTGTCATCCCATTGATTGAAAACACCTGACTCAAATTTCACCTTCAAATTAACTGCTAATCCTAGAGGTTCACATACTTTTGCCACTCGCAGATATGTAATATTGGATCATTTTCCTCAATGAAAAAATGACCGACTATAATCTTTTTTTGTCTCATTTTGTTTAACTGGGGTCTCTTTACTTTTAGGACTTGTGTGAAAATCTGATTTGGGTCATATTTATGCAGAAATATAGAAAATTCTAAAGGGTTCACAAACTTTCAAGCACCACTGTGCATGCATGCATTTTCACTGATAAAACGTAAAAGGCTAATTAAATAATCGGATGAACTGAGACGATCACTTCCTGAAGCAAATTAATCTTATACCAGTCACTTAAACACAAAATACAAGTTACATGTATTAATCTATATGCGGGTCAACGAGTGTTTTTGTATCCAAATGAGTCGTGTCTTACCAGTCTGTTCTCGCTTCTTGAGAGCTGATCTTGTGCCTGATTTGTTTGGAAACAATCTGACTCAGTTCTCTCTTCATTTGCTTCTTCCATGTAAGGGTGAGAGATTGCTGTTGAGGCAAGCATATCCAGTGGAGAAATCACACGGCCTGGTCTGCTCACTTTCCGTTTTCTCCGTACTGAGGACTCTTCCTGTTCAGCTCAGGCAATTACTAAAACCCGGGACGAGACATCACCGGTTTTTGCAACAACCGTGGTCACTGCCCGAGCAATTTAATACGTTCCGTCCCGGGTTTTACCCACAACCCTCATCTCACGCTCTGGGAGAACTGGTGCAACTGAACTTGCTTTCTTTTTCTTGTCTTTTCCTTTCATTGTTGGTACTGCACTCTTTCAATACAGGTTTATATCCAACACTCCAACAGATCAGAGGTTTTATGAGTCTTCAGTGAAATGTGCAGAGCAGAGGACGGACCACTTCGTAGGTGCCCAATGTGTCTGTGAACAACTTGCAAAACGCATCCAAATCTTTGCAGTTTGAACATTTCTTGGGCCATGAATGCAATGTAAATCCATCTTCTGTCATGTTGCTGCAGAGAACATGGCATGGCAATAAATTTGCTCAAAATGGAAGCTTGAAGTTGGTCAGCTCTGTGTTTTAGTATAGTGGAAATGGCGATGAGACCAATAGCCTTCCTGTGGTGACTTCACAGATGTCAAGGTCATTCACTCAGACTGCTACCTATACGAATCATTTTAATTGTAAAAATTACTAATTTAGATTTGTTAATGCTTCACTATTCCTCTGCCATTCTTGAGGTCTCAAGTCATTTATAAACAAAGTGAAGCCATGGTTCTGTGCATCTCCTTTAAAAACTATATTTGGCAGTGAGCACAAAGTATAAAGTTTTTCTATGTTTGATGCTTGTATGATACTCGTGAAGATATTTATCTAAATACATGACCTCATTCTAAACCTGCCTCAAAGGGTTAAAGAAAAATGTTTAGCTTGCCCAACAGCATGTGCCAAACTCCCCAAACACATGGAAGATGATTCTCTGGTCAGATGAAACTAAAATTGAACTTTTGGTCGTTATGGGAAATGCCATGTGTGGCACAAACCCAACACTTCCAATCACCCTGAGAACACCATTCCGACAAGGAAGCATGGTGGTGGCAGCATCATGCTGTGGGGACATTTTTTTTTTTTTTATCTGCATGGATAGGAAAGCTGGATGGCACTAAACACAGAGCAATTCTGGAGCAAAACCTGTTTGAATCTGCCAGAGGATTGAGACTGGGATGAAGGTTTGTTGTAGCTGGAAAATGTGCTACTAAAGCTACACTGGAGTGGTTTAATTGGAAATGTTTAAATGTCTTGGAATGGCCTAGTCAAAGCCAGACCTTGGTCCAATTTAGAATCTGTGGCATAACTTGAAGATTGCTGTACACCAATGCAACCCATCCAACTTGAAGGAGTTAGAGCAGTTTTGCCTTGAGGAATGGGCAAAGATCCCAGTGGCTAGATGTGCTAAGCTAATGGAGATGTACCCCAAGAGACTTGCAGCTGTAATTGCAGCAAAAGGTGATTACAAAATATTGACTTGGGGGAATACCTATGCACATTCTAGATTTGTTTTCATCTTGTTGTTTGTGTCACAAAAAATTGCACCTTCGAAGTGGTAGGCATGTGTAATTCACATGGTGCTCCCCCCCCCCCCCCCCCAAAAAAAAAAAATCTTGAATTCCAGCTTCTAATATGACAAAATGGGACAAACATCAAGGGATGAATACTTTTGCAAGACACTGAATGATGCCCAATTTTAGTGTTGGGTCCTGAGTTGATGCCCAACATAAAATGTGGGCCCTGAAGCAAAACCAATTGAGAACCATTGCGGTCTCTTGTCTAATTGTCCAAATGGGTTGAATGGTAGCTCAAAAAAGAAACACTTTTTTTCATCCAACTTCATTGTGATGGTGATCAGGTATGATGTAACAAATCCAAATTGACTTGTGTGGGAGTGCATGTTTTTATTTTATTCAAATTTGAGGTGGTATTTCCCCCAAAATGAATTTTTTGAAACACTTCTTACACTTGTGTATGGCATCCTCTACTCTAGTGCATCTCAAACAAAATATTGTGGAAAAAGTTCAATATTTTTCCATCAGTTATTTAAGAGTGAATTTATTTTACCTATGTATAGCCTTTTGAAGCATTTTTCTGTTTTAATTTTGATAATGGCCTTTAGTGTTCTGTCTAATGGCAGGTCCGCTTTGACGGCTTCAAAGTTTCTAGGCAAGAATTACGGTAGTGATGTTTCCCGTTGCCTTCTACTGGATTATTAGCGGTTTTCTTCTCCCAGTTATTCAAACAAATTCACACCTATGGACAACTTCAGAATGGTTACTTAACCTAAGCACAAGTCTCTTTGGATTGTGGGGGAACCAGAGCACCCAGACAAAACCCATGCAGACATGGGGAGAACATGCAAACGGCACACGCAAGCCCTGTTGACCCCTGGGCTTAAACCCAGAACCACCTTGCTGTGAGGCAACAATGCCAACCATGACACCATTGTGCCGCCCCATGATGGCCTACAGTGCAAAAAACTTGAGCCATACCTCAAAATGGAGTATTTCATTTCAATTTTGAGTTCATTACTGTTCAAAAAGTCTAAATACGGTGTCTCTTGGTGTAGTTTGGTACATGAAACCATAATCATGGGGAAGACTCCTGACCTTGAAAATTGTCCATAAGACACAAGAACCCTCCAAGGAGGGCAAGCCACAGAAGGTCATTGCTGGAAAAGGTGTGCAGGCAACAGGGATGACTCTAACCTTGAGAGGATTGTCAATTCAAGGATTTGGGAGAGCTTCACAAGGAGTGGACTGAGGATGGTGTCCGTGCACCAAGAGCCACCATGCAAGGACTGCTTCAGAGAAAGGGCTATAGCTGTCGCATTCTTAAGATCAAGCAACTCCTGAACCAGAGACCATGTCGGAGGCACAGAAACCAAGGGGTTTTCCACATGTCAGTATGACGCAGCTCATTAGTAAACAGCATCATCTCTGCTCTGCCCCTGCCTCTAAGCAAATTGAAGGGGGTCCAAACTTGATGCTACCGCTTCCAAGTTCACCATGATCCTTTCAAAACATTTCATTACTACAGATGTAAGAGCTACTGCTCTGAAGTCATTATTAGCAGCAGGACATGAGGTTTTAGGCACAAGATTGATTACTGATTTCTTCCAGAGAGCTGGAACAGTGTGGCTATCTAAGGACTGATGAAAAATTTGGCACCAAGCAGCAGTCAGTTCAGGTGTGCAGTGGGGGGTGGTGTGTGTGTGTGGGGGGGAGTTAATAAAGCAAGGCAGACAAGCCGTCATGGCCTATAGATTTCTTATTGGACTCTGCTAAAAACACACTGTAGCTGCTGTGGTTCAACAATCACAGATTGAGAAGTATCAGAGGTGGTTAGAGTCAAAGACCACAGTCCCCTCCTGAGAGAAGTCCTATGTCTCAAACCTTAGGAAAAATCAAGTTCATCAGCTCTGTCTTGATCATCCATACTGGAGGGCTGTATCCTGCTGGTGGTCATATTTGTGATGCTTTTTGAGTTCCCACATTCTTTTGGTATCCATAGTGCTAAAGCTCTGTTCAACAGCTGCCCTATATATGTCCCCCTCCCCCCTCTTTCCTTAAAGCAAGGTTAAAGGTCATAGGCAAGGGTAGGAGGTGGAACGTAGAATATCAACTTTATTTTCTAGAAGAATGACCCAAAAAGCAAATTCAACCTTGCTGGTGTCTAATTTTCACCCTAAAATTGAATGAATAAAATGGTTAAAATATTCTGGTTTGCGCAAGTTCCAAAGGTTTGTTTATATCTCACTTGCACGCGCTTTTACCACCAGGGGGCAGTCGTCATGACATCATTCAAGGCAAATAGACTGGGAGCAGTTCTGTTTACTTGTAAACCAAGCACACGTATGGACTTTGGTCGTGAGAGGTTGTGTAAAATGTCTGATGGCGATTTTGAAGTAGGAACTCTCCAAATTGAATATCGAGAGGTGAAACCATACATGTATATGTATGAACCTATGGCCGTTGCGAAGCAATCTGTGAATGTGGCTCACTGGTTTGACCGTGCAGCCTCTGAATCAGACAGCGACTTGGCCGACTCTGATCGCAGTGACCCCGGCCCTCAACAAGACTTGTGCCCAAACTATTTATCCTGGTAGTTATGATTTAAATTTTCTTTTGTCGTAATCCTAAAGAGCCCTTTTATAGAATAAACCACATGGGTGTGTGCACACGCCCTATAATATAAAGTGGATTAGTTTATATTGCTAATATAATATATTGCTAATAGTAATACAAGCATGATACTATTTGTAGCCTACTCTAAGTGAGGAAATATCCCTTTTGTCTCACTTCCACAATGATTGTACAGGATCCCTCAGGATTCTTGACTTGTCAATTGCAAGCAAAGGTAAAAATGTTTATCTCCAATCTTCTTTTTGCTTGAGTGTTGCTGGTCCGTTTCTTCTTTGGCTGCTTGATTGTTTGAATTTTGTCAGAACAGTGTCAGGTTTGAGCCTTCTGTCTGACACCTAAACTCTCCAACAAATGGGGATTATTCACAAATGAATTGTTGAAATGATCGGCGCACAGAGTGGCATGTTTACCCGGCTGCCAACCCTCTCGCTTCATGCGCACAATCCACTCTCTCTGCCTCTTCTCTCAGAAAAAGGTAAAAACTTCTTCCTGAACCAGTCCTGTTACAGTTTACTGCACAACAATAAGGCATAGTTTTTCTTTGGAAATTCCCGAATGCACGTCTGCACTCAAGCTGAACGGCAATGCAAATAAACTGAAGTGGAGTCAACTCAAGAGATTTGTTTGTCTTGAATGATGTCATGCACAGAGTGGTCACGAAAATCGCCAAGCAGAAATCCGCTGCGATCCGCAGTAACTTATTTTAATTACTTAATACTTCTTGGGACCAGAAGAAAATTACACAGGGTTTTTTAACATATAAAGTTTCAAATGTGCATAAATTGAAAGCCTTTGCCTCTGACCTTTTAAGTTCTGTGTGGTGGCCACACCCCTATGGTCCCTGCTGCTGAAAGCCCTCCACTTTTTGATTGTCTTTTTAACCTCCTTGGTTATGTATGGCTTATTAGGGAAATGGATCTTTTTTTGGGACTACATTGTCCACATAAAATTTAATATAATCCATAATGGTTTCTGTTGCCTTATCAAGCTCCAGGTTATGAAAAGTGCTCCAGTCTGTGGTGAGAAAACAGCCCCATAAAGTTTCCACACTGTCCTCAGACCACTGCAGTGCAGTCTTATGCTGGGGCTTGCTTGACTTAAGCACAGATCCTATATGTGGGCAACAGATAGAGTGATCAGAGTTTGAGAGGAGAGGAAGGGACTTGGTGTTCTAGGAGCTATTAATGGTACCATAGCATTTGTCCAGAACATGTTTTTCGTGCCATGTACTGGTGAAATGCAGTCAATGCTATCTCCAGTTTACAATGATTAAAATCACCCAAGATGAAAATGGGGGGTGGGGTTGGGTGTGGGAGCAGTCTGCTAGGGATTTTGTAGCTTTTAATGTATTATCACTTGAAGGAATATAAACAGTATGTATGTTACCAAACTCTCTCGGAAGGTAAAAGGGTCTCAAGGAGAGGCAGAGCATCTCTAAGTCAGGGCTACATATAATTTGTCTGATGGTAACTTTACACCAGCTGTTAATCATGTAAACACATGCCCCCTCCTTTTGCTTTCCCGATTATTCTGTTTGGTCAGCTTGAAAACGAGAAGCCCTCCAGCTGGAGCAAGGAGTCTGGTGTGTTGTGGTGGAGCCACGACTCTGTAAACACCATGATGCACGAGTCTCTGTATGACAGTCTTGTGTTTACTGGGAGCTTGTCCATGTTGTTGTGCATAGACTTGGTGTTGCTTAAGATCATGGAGGGTAGTGGTGGTCTCTTGCCTCTGATAGAGCTGCTGTCTTACGCCTCATCTCCTGCCCCTCTTTCACCAGTGTTTTTCCACAGGCCTCGCTCTAACAAACTCCAGAAGATGCTCCGGTGGTGTAACTCCCTTGTGCTGCCATGCTAACAGGGCCTCCCTGGAATACATGCACTGTATGTGTGCATAGATGGAGAAGGCAGGCTCTTAAGCAGGAGTTCACGAACAACCAGAAGTAAAAGCACAGTAGTCACAAGTGGCACCATCAGTGGTTTGTCCCTTGTTCCCATGTTGGTCATGTCACCTGTGTAGCTAGAAGTTAGGATGCTAACTGGTGAATGGTAACTGGTACATAGCCAGGAATGCAATCACTGTCTGTGAGCAGCTGCCAAACAAGACTTAAGTAGGACAAAGACACGTCTGGCTAAGGCTGCTTAGTTTTATTTGAAGGCTGTTTTAAATTCTTTGAAGTGCTCAGGCAGTTGTATTGGTTTGGTGTTTGTGTCTGTGCTCTCACAACTGAATGTTCTTCTCAGAACATGCCATGACTTGTCCTGATTTGTGTGCCAGTTATTTTTCTGAATGGGTAGTAATGGATTCTGGTTCATTCTGAATTCATAATGTTCGTTTGCAGTCATTTGTCAGTGTTTCAGAACCCCTGCTATATTGATTTAAGAGCAAGTCAGTTTTTTGGAAATATGTGGTGTTTGGTGAATTGGAAAAGTGTTCATGAATACTGTTGCACATTTTCAAATTGGATGCCTTTCCAAGCCAGTAGACGACTATGGTTATAGGCAATTAAGAGGGACAATTGGGCTACATCCACACGGCAACGAGACGTTATTTAAAAAAAAAAATCGCGTCCACATGGGCAACGGATCAGTAAAATATCAGGTACATATGGCAACGCAACGCTTGCTGAAAACGATGCAATACACATGCTACACCTCTAGGGGCGCTGTAAGACGGTCCCTTCGGAGACACCAGAACAATAGAAGTAAGGACGCATGCGCATAAACTATTATGCGCGAGACTTCATATTAGCCACAAAGTCAGAAAAATCTGTTGTAAAATTTACGTTATAATGACCAAATACAATGAAAAGTATTTTTCCAGTCTCACCTGTGAAAGGTAATCCCATGTGATCTTGTTTGGACGGCAAACCTGTTGGTACAGTTAAACGCAGCACATGAATGAGGCATCTTTATTCTCCGCTTTGACCCATCCAATATGGCGGCGAGGATGACTTATGATTCTACGTGGAAGGCGGCATCTTTAATGGTCCGGAATAAATTGAATGCTACACGTTGATGGATTAATTTGTTGTTCTACGCCCTTTTTGAGGAATGTATTGTAGGACTTAAACCAGAGGTGGGCAAACTACGGCCCGCGGGCCACATCCGGCCCGTTGGCGTTTTTAATCCGGCCCACGGAAGACAATCATATAAACACGATTGAGCAGATCTATAAACTATAAGCGTCAGTGTTATCACGTAGACAGGTGTTCTAGAGATCTGTCTTTGCAGTCAGTCGTATTCACGCGAGATTACATTTGCAGAGTGGTGCAGCGCGTGCCATGGAAGTCATTCTGGCGCCCGTGCCACTGATGATCTCGAGAACACAGGATAAAACTTTACAATGAGTGGTCCTAAAAAAAGAAAAGTGGACAGTGAGTGCAGGGTGTTCAATAAAAAATGGACAACTAAATATTTTTTTGCTGAAGTCCGATCAAAGGCTGTATGCCTTATTTGCAAAGAAACCGTTGCAGTTTTAAAGGAATATAACATCAAACGGCACTTTTCCTCCAAGCATGCTAATTATGCTAACAACCAGTCAGCGCAAGCACGGACGAATACAGCTCAGCGGTTGCTGAGTGAATGAGTAACACTTTCTCTTTTTAAAACTATGTTGGAGCTGTAATAAGATGGTAATCACATGTTTACAGACAATAATAAGTATAACTCTTAGTAATTTTGGGTTGTCGTGGGTGGCCGCTGTAGTGCTGGTGTTTGTTTTTGTGTATATGAATGAAAATCTGCTAATGGGTAATATGTAACAAATCATGTCAAAATTCATATTATTTTATTGAAAAATTAAACTACATCATAAACTTTTATTTTATTAAACATATTAACAATTGAAAAGATAATCACACACATTTTCAAAAAAATCATCTGCGAAGTTATCAAATCTACGCTTATGCATGTTATTTTTTGACGGAAAAAAATGAAGTATTTTTAGTTTTTTTTTCTCCTTATTTTACAAAACTCCATGCATATAAGAATGAAATAATCAATCAGGTTTTTACAATACTTAATGGAAAATATCAAAGATCTTTCCAGAAAATGAGAATATAATTATTCAAGAAACAGGTGAAAAGATTCACGACCAAGAGTCAAGGTGATGACTTTTATCACTTATGAACCGACATAACACAAGAATTCATTGTGAAGAAATCCTCATAACAGTAGTAACTTACTATTAACATTTAAGGATTGGAAACAGGACTCTGTGGAACAATACAATATTAAACACACGTGGGTTAGTATATTTATGCATGTTACTTTTGACGGACATAAATTACCAAAGATGAATTCATTGAAATGTACTCTAATTGCACTATAAGATCTGACTAGGGAAAGGGGAATATGAATATTTAAGTAACAGGAGAAATCTAAGACTAAAATTATATAGTAAAATTCATATTCAATTTTTGTTTACATCCATTATGAAGTATTTCAGCCAGTTCCCCGATCGCTACGGTTCATTTTTAGTGAGTGAAGAACAAATCTATACTTGCGTGCGTTACGTATTATGCACCGTTAGCTTTCCTGACAGACTGCAAACACGCTGCTCAGGCGGCCATTTTCTCCATCTTCTCGGAAAGCGATGATATCATCAAAACTTGTGGTAGTGTGGATTTCCTGGAGGTTTGTGTATCATGCGGTGTTATGCCGGTCGGAGATATACGATACAGTCTTGTGTACGTTATTTTCTGACAGACAGCGATCCTTTGATTTTACCATCGATGCATTTTGAAAACAGGCAGATTCCAAGGCGAGAATTAATTATAAATCAATTGGTGCTTTTATATTAAAGTGATTGATTACATATATTCTATATTAATGTTTTTAGTTGGAATATTCTTATTCACAAGTTGATGTTGACTTCTGACGGACACAGTAACGTGCATAAGGGTCTTTTTTTTAAATGATTTTTTCGTGTTTAGAAAATGTGCAGGCCCATTGTATGTGGTTTTTTTAAACACTTCAGTAAACCTGTTTTATGGAGTGTAGTTGATTTAATTCCGACAATAAGTTGTATAGCAATCAAACCTTGTCGAAGTTGGTTAGTCAGAACTGTTACGGTCGGGTGTCTAAAATTCACCAACTTCAAAAAATTAATTCATGATTTTATTGGGAAAATGTAGCTTGTGATATCTGAAGTTGTCAACATTATTTCTTAGAGCAGCAATATTTTATTTAAACCAAAAAATATCCAATTTATGTTTAAAATAGTGGATGGAGATTTTTATACGTGTCTCACCATTATTACCCATTAGCAAATTTTGACTTTTTTTTTTTTTATGTGCCAATCTATTGAACTGCAAGCATTTTTCTGCTCTGCCTTTGTTGACTGAGAACTAAAATGTCAATCTGATCTGCATTTGGGTCTCTGTCAGTGAAGGCCTTACAATAACACTAAAGCTTTTCTGGTTTATGTTCGATATGTGTGAATTTGGTGTTGGCCTGGCCCTCCTGGCAAATTTCAAAAGTCAATGTGGCCCCTGAGCCAAAAAGTTTGCCCACCCCTGACTTAAACCAACATCTGAAGAGTTGAGATCGCTCCCTTTTTTTTTCCCCTATTTTTGCTGGCGGGATTGACTCTGCCCTAAGGGCTATTTTCTCTCTCTCTGCACCATTACGCAATAAATATTCACAGTGAAAATATTTTGTAAGCGCGTTTCATGAACCAAGTTATAGGATTTGTTGACAACTCGCATCGAGTTCGTTACACTTCTACCCGGCGTGAAGCACGTGTGGTTGTGACGTCATCGTAAACAAATCCGTTCTACTCATCCAGATGACTTCGCAGTGGCTCCGTTGCCAGATCTTTCCACTCTGTAACCCGTTCTCAAAAGATTTCGTTTTGGGGCACCCACAACGCCGGTGCCGTGTGGACGCCAGGCCGAAACGATAAACAATTATCGGATTCACCTGAATCTGTTGCCGTGTGGACAGGGCCTTAGTCTAAAGTGCTCCATCTTTGCAGTGCCTGTTGCATCCTGAGGTGCTGTTTACACATACCCGGGTATTTTTAAAAACGCAGACCTTTGCCTTCGTTTGTGCCTTTCGTTTAAACACAAATGGAGTTTTTTCCTCTGAAAACGATTCTTTCAAAAAAAACCCCGGCAAAAGTGGAGATTTTTTGAAAACTCCGTTTTGCGTTTGTGTGTTAAGAGACCAAAACAGAGTTTTAGGCAATCTTCGCGCCACAAAAAAGTGACCATTGTACATATGACAAGCATGGAAACACTCAGAGTAGCAGCATTTCTGTTAAGAGCTATATTTGCCTGTTTGCTTTTGAGAATAAAGCTCATAAAGCTCATTGACCAGCAGAGACGCATTAGGGCTCGGAGGGCAGCAATTGCGGAGCTTCTGGTGACCAAAAGAGCCTGACCGTACCACCGCCAGCGTCGGCGATTTTGGGTTCGACCTGGACGGACTGCTATCTGGTGGGAGAATTTCGAGAATGGCGTTGTCCCGGAGGAATGGCAGGAAAATTTCAGAATGTCGCGATCCTCACTCCTGTCACTTGCAGAGTTGGTACGTCCATCCATACAGGGTGAGTGTACTCACATGCGCGCTTCTGTCGATGTCGTCAGAAAAGTTGCCTGCGCACACTATTACCTGGCTGACGAGGGTAGACTGAGCAAGACTTGGCTCTTGACAGCGTATTTATGTGGATCAATATAAACGTAAATTTTTTAAAAAAACGCAGCTGTGTGCACGAAGTTATTTTGGAAAACGGAGTTTAGAAAATGTGCGTTTTTAAAAATACCCGGGTATGTGTAAACACCGCCTGAGTAACAATCATCTAATTGAAGTTGTCATGCTAATTAGTGCTAGTGAGCAAAGCCCAATTTATATTGCTTTAACAATCCTATGCAGGTTGCCTAAAATTGACATCAGTGGACTAGCTACAGTGGTGCTTGAAAGTTTGAGCCCTTTTAGAATTTTCTATATTTTTGCATAAATGTGTGAAAATTTGATGTTATAGATCATAAGCCCTAAAAGTAGAGAGCCCAATTAAAGGCAGTTATGCTTAATCACTTATTTATTGAGGGAAATGATCAAAGAATGCAGGTGAGTGGCAAAAGTATGTGAAACTCGGGGGCGTCGTGGCTCAGGTGGTTAAGGCGCCATACCATGAATGCGGGCGACCCGGGTTCGATTCCGGCCCGAGGTCATTTCCCGATCCCTTCCCGTCTCTCTCTCCCGCTCATTTCCTGTCTCTACACTGTCCTATCCAATAAAGGTGCAAAAAGCCCAAAAAAATATCTTAAAAAAAAAAAAAAGTATGTGAAACTCTAGGATTTGCAGTTAATTTCAAGGTGAAATTCATCAGGGTTTTTTTCCTTCAATGAGAGCAATCCGACGAGTGGGTGCCCTGTGTGGTTTATAGAACAGGGTTCTATCAGTCTGATTTTTCACAACTGATTTGTGGAAGTGCATCATGGCATGAACAAAGGAGATTCCTGAGGACATCAGTGTTTGATAATCAGACTGGAAAAAGTTACAAAACTACTAGTAATTGGACTCCCACCAACCCAGTCCGACAGATGGAGGAAATTGAAGATGGTTACCCACTCCAGGAGTGGTTCACCAACAAGGATCACCCCAAGAGCAAGGTGTGTAATAGTTCATGAGGTCACAAATGAACCTAGGATGACTTCTAAGTCACTCAATATTGGAGTCCACCATCAGAACACTGGTGTGCATGGCAGTGTTGTAAGTAGAAAGCCATTGCTCTCCAAAAAAGAATGTTGCTGCTTGTCCACTCTTTTGCTGAAGATTATATGGGCAAGCCAGAAAGCTGTTGGAAAAATTGTGGCTGTATGAGGCCAATAAATTATACCCCCTGGTATAAATAAGAAGCCTTATGTTTGGAGAGAGGAAACCATGGTCTTGTTCCATCTCTGAAGCATGAAGGTAGTAGCATTTGTGGTTTGGGCCCGTTTTGCTGCATCTGGGCAAGGATTGCTTGTCATCATTGATGGAACAATGAATTTATTTTATTTATTTTGGTCAAGGTTTATTCATTTTTAAAGCACAAATGTAAAATTTTACAGTACAAATATTCATATGAAAGTCAAAGAGCACAAACTCCCACCACCCCTCCCTTCACAAAACAGGCATACAAATACATCACAGGCACACATCACAAGCAAGGACATCTAAAACATGAACAGTAAAGGGGAACAAAAAATGAGAAGAATAAATACACACCCAAAAATATATATTTAAAAAAAAAAAAAGGGGGACACTAGTGACCAGATCCTTGGTGGTTGTCTGCATAACAATCAGTTATGGTGCATTTGTGATAACCTCATAAGAGTAATAGAGGCCCTAAAGTGAAGAACAGGAAGACTTGACAGTACCACTGAGGAGATGAGATGCAGCCCAAGTACTAGGCTGGTATAGAAGGAGAACTGTTAAGTTGGTGGGTTGGAAAGTAGTCTTAGTAGGGCGGCACGGTGGTGTAGTGGTTAGCATGGTCGCCTCACAGCAAGAAGGTTCCAGGTTCGAACCCAGCAGCCAGCGAGGGCCTTTCTGTGTGGAGTTTGCATGTTCTCCCAGTGTCTGCGTGGGTTTCCTCCGGGTGCTCCGGTTTCCCTCACAATCCAAAGACGTGCAGTTAGGTTGATGTGGGGTGGCCTTGGGCTGAGGTGCCCTTGAGCAGGGTACTGAACCCCTGACTGCTCCCTGGGCGCTCTGGGCTGCCCACCGCTCTGGGTGTGTGCACGTGTGTTCACTGCTTCAGATAGGTTAAATGCAGAGGATGAAATTCACTGTGTTTAAGTGTGCATGTGATGAATAAAGGTTTCTTAAACGTACTAGATCATGGGAGTGTTTGTAAGTTATAGTATTCTGTAAAAGGACTCCAGTGCTTGAAGAATCTACTTGTGTCCCCACGTAGAGTGAATTTGACTTCCTCTAATTTTAAGAAAAACAAGGTCTTTCAACCAGACAGATAGGAGAGGGGGCTGCAGTGATTTCCAGTTCAGTAGAATTCTACGCTTAGCCAGTAGGGTGGTGAACATTTGCATGGGTCCTGCTGAGGACATGTGGGCTGGGTGAAACTCCAAATATGGCTACATGGTTCCAGAGAGATTCCTAATATTTCTGAGAGGATTTTAAAGATGGAGTTCCAGTAATATTCAAGTTTGGGGCATAACTCGCAAACATGAGTCAAGTGGCAAGGTGTGCCTCCACACTTCACACAGGTGTCCTCAATGTCAGGGTGTATTTTGATAGCCTTGAACTTGACAGATGCAAGCTTTGCACAATTTTAAATTGAATCAAGCCCAAACGGGTACATGATGAAGAATGACGTATTCCATTAATGGCTCTCTCCCAGAAGTCTTCCTCAAACTCCTATGCCCAGCTCCTGCTCCCAGACAGCACAGCTTTTAGAGCAGTGCTCAGTGTTAAATGACAGACCTTGATAAATTTGGGAAACAAGTGACCTCTGATTGGGTTTGAGTTTAAAGAAGTCTTCCCATGGCTGCTTTGGGGTTGGAGAGGGGAAGTCAGAAAAAAATATTTAAGACACAATGCCCAATTTGAAAATATCTAAATGTGTTTTGGGCAAATCATGTGAAGCTGATCTGTGAAGCTACCAAAAACTCTACCTGTGTATAATTTGTTGAATGTCTGTATGCCATTTCTCTCCCACAAGCGAAAATGCAAGGTCTAAAAGAGAAGGTGGGAAACGATGATTGTGGGTTGTAGGCATAAGAGTAGAGAGGGAGTATGACTTAAAATGACACCTGAATTGATACCAAATTTTCAGGGAGGTACAGACAATTTGGTTATCTGTGTAACGAGGGAGATGTCAGGAGTGATGAGAAGAGCAGGAAGAGAGGACAACACAAGACCTCAACTCAGTTTGGCACCACAGGGTTTGGGGGTTATGTACCCAAAACAGAAATTTATGGATATTTGCTTCCCAGTAATACATAAAATTTGGCAATGAGAGTCCTCCACTGAGTGAGCACTGCTGCAAGAGGGACTTCCTAATCCTAGGAGTCTTTCCTCCCCATATGAAGGAAATGACAGCTTGATCAATAGATTTAAAATATGATTTTGGCAAAAATAGAGGGATGCATTGAAAAAGGTATAGAAACTTTGGAAGAATGTTCATCTTAACTGCATTAATTTTACCAGGCAGGGGCAGATGACACCACCTCTGGAAAGTAGCCCTCATATGGCTGAGTAGGGGGGTAAAATTTGCATCTAATAAAGCAGTGTACGAATAAGTTATTCCCAAGTACTTGATGCTACAGTTATTCAGATGAAATGGTAGGTCAGACTGAGAAAGCAGGAGAGCCTTTGAGTTTATAGGCAAAACAAGTTTATCTATATAGCGCATTTCATACACAGTGGCAGTTCAATGTGCTTTACAGAGGTAAAAGCAAAACAGTAAACAATAGAAAATAAAATTACATAAAATAAATGGGGAAGAAGAGAGAAAAAAAGAATTAAACAATAGTAGAAATAAAATAAGAAAATGAAGTAAAAGTTCAGTAAAAACAGCAGAATAAAATAGAATAAAAGTTAAGTAAAGTTTAAAACATGCAGAGACTGTAAAAGTTAAGTAAAGTTTAAAACATGCAAAGATGACGATATTTATCAGTTAGCTGGCAGATTCTACCATAACTGGATCCATTAACCACTTGCCCACAAAATAAATTTTTCTTGTCCTTTTTTCAGTGAGGTAATATTTTCAAGATTGAAAATATGGTATTTGGTCTTTTAAAACAGCACATGTCATTTAAAAATACACAGAGTATATCAATAAAAGATTTTTAAAGAATAAAGTTCTATTTCTTTGACATATCTGACAGACATAACTCCCATTTTAAAAATCCCTTTCATTATCTCTGTTGCTATCGTCAGTGAATTTCTGTCAGATGACCTGACGATAGACTCAGCCATTATGGATCTTTGGTAGTTATCGTGTGGAAGCAGGCTTTATAATTTTTGGGTGTAAACAGAGTTGAAATAGATCAACAGCGAAAAAACTATTTCGTTCACCAGAGAAGCCCACAGTTATTTTTAAAAAATGCTATCGTCAGTCGGTCAGTCAAATGCACCTGACGATAGCAGAATTCAAGCCCTCACCACGCACATGTTGACTGATGCAAAGAGGAAATTCTACTGCGCATGATTTTTGTGACAGTAGGCATTTACTTCCGGGCAAGACTTGGAGTTCTGACAGCTAGATTTCATCAAATAAATCAAGGTAAGATTTTCATTCAGCTATCCTGACGATAGAAATTTTTGACGATAGAAACATTGAGAATATATTTGTGCATTCATATTTAAATTTTTCTGGAGGAAAACTATCGTAAGTTGAGAAATCAGAGCCACTTGCAACCCTTTCAGCTGACAGGCTATTTCAATGTGTTATTTCCCCGCGAAAGTGACACAGTCGTGTCTATCGTCACTGTTCTGACAATTATTGTTGATATTTAAATTTTGAAAATAAATTTTCTTTATTTCATTATCTTATTATTTGGTTCTAGTGATGAGGTATTTAATATTACTAAATTTGTCAGATTAATAATGTAAGAAACAGTTTTGTTGCTATTGTCATCTAGAGTGTCTGTCAGAATATGATGGTGGACGTTAGTTTGTCTGTCAGATTTTGATGATAGAAACCGATGTTTCTATTGTCATTTAGCATGTCTGTCATGTCAGGCTTTTATTAGTTAGTTACCAGGACTATGGTCCTAAAATTTACTGTGAATGTCCAAGACCCCAAATGCTACTAGAAAAACTTAATGATCAAAATAATCAATTCAGCAATTTAAGGAGATGGGACTTAACTGGCCTCTGTTATGGTAGAATCTGCCAGCAGAAAGCATCTGAGAACAGCTTGGTCTTTAGTCTAGATTTGAAGCTGCCAACAGCAGGAGCATTTTTGATGTCCTCTGGGAGTTGGTTCCATAAATGTACTGCATAGTAGCTAAAAGCTGCTTCACCACACTGTTTTAACAACAGGTTTTACCAGTAAATTTTGGTATTATAGCGAGACATTCACTCTTGTAGATTAAGCTTGTACCCAGAAAAAGAGCCAAAGTTTTGTAATAAAGATAATGTTGGGTAGTTGAGAGAGGATCAGTAACGTACAAAAGCAAGTCATCTGCATACAACGCAAGCCTATATTCAATGCCCCTACGGGTTATCCCCAGGAATGAGGGTGAATTTCTGATAGCTATAGAGAGGGGCTTTATAGCAATGGCAAGAAGCAAGGGAGAGAGTGGACAACCCTGGCGAGTGCCACGAGATGCATTGAAATATTCAGACCTGATATTGGTGTTGACAGAGGCTTGGGGTGAGGTGTACAAGAGGCGTATCCAGGATATTAGTGTATTCCCAAAGCCAAACTTTTTCAGAACAGTGAAAAGGTACTCCCACTCGACTCTATCAAAAGCCTTTTCAGCATCCAGAGAGATGACTACTTCAGGGAGTTGACTCATGTCTTTGGAATAAATTATATTAAACAGCGTTCTAATATTGAAAAATGAATGCCTGCCTTTTATGAAACCGGTCTGCTCAACAGATATTATACTGGGAAGAACATTTTCAATGCGGGTAGCTAACAGCTTAGCCAGGACCTTTATGTCTGCATTGAGGAGACTCAGGCCTGTAGGAGCCACACAGGTCAGGGTCTTTCCTGTCCTTTAACAGAAGAGAAATTGAAGCTGGTCTTAGAGTGGGGGGGAGTGAACCTGGCTTTCGAGATTCCTCAAACACAGATTGAAGCAACGGGCCCAATTGTGAGATTTCTTATAGAATTCAGGGGGAAAACCATCTGGACCAGGAGCTTTGCCTGATTGCAATGACATGATGGAACCAAATTTATAGAGACATCAAGTTGATCAGCTAGAGTGCAATTCATATTGGGGATATCCAAGCTATTAAGAAAATGGATCATGTTGGAGTTGGTTGGGAACTCTGAGGTATAAAGTGAAGAATAATAGGACTTAAAGTTTCTCAATAGGGTCGAAAGTTAATGTTCCCGAGAGGTTTTTAATTTGTGGAATAGTGCACTCTGCTGCCTGACGCTTTGGCTGATGTGATAGAAGGCGACTGGCTTTATCACCATATTCGTAGTAAGAGCCACAAGACTTTAGCAATAACCTCTCTGCTGCCCCTGTTGACAGAAGGTCAAACTCGGCCTGAAGGTCAAGGCGTTGTTTATAGAGCTCAGGAGATGGATTCAGTGCATACTGACCATCAATGTTAAGAATGGCATTGGAAAGGTCTGTCTGTCTTTAGCTTTCCTAATTTTATTTTGGTGTGATGCATATGATATGATGTATCCTCTAAGTTGAGCTTTGAGGGTATCCCATAGTAAAGAGTAAGATGTGTTAGGAGTTTTGTTTATCCTAAGGAAAGTGTCAATGGATGAAGAAATTAAATTGTACCAGGAAATCCTAAAGGAAGACGTTGGGGCATCGGTTTCTTAACTGAATCTCAAGAGAAAGTGGGTCATGCAGCGAGACGACCAAACACACAAGTCATTCTCCTGAAGGATGGTGAAATAACTGTTTTGGAATGGCTAAGTGAGAGTCCAGACCTTTTAATCCAATGGAAACGTACGAGCAGTTCATGGGAAGAAACCCCATCAACGTCCCAGAGCTGAAGCTGTTCCAGGTGGAAGAATGGGCTAAGATTCCCCCAAGCAAATATGCAAGATTGAGCAACAGTTACGAGATATGTTTAGTTAGTTATTTATGCACAAGGGCATCAAGGATGGTGAAAGCAAATGTTCACATACTTTTGCCACTTAAGGCCACACCAATTTAATTAGTTGATTCTCGGATTTTTTCAGGACAAATATGAAGCGAGCGGGCGAAATAAAAATACAATTTAAAAAAATGCTCTGATGGTAAAATTAGTGGTGGAAATAGACCAAACAAAACAGGCAAACCAGTAAACAGAATTTCAACACACCGGTCAAAGATTTTACGCTTCTGTTCGCTGAATATCCTAACAGTCACAAACACAGGCTTTGTAGGATTCCCCTCCACAGGCATGTTTCTTCCACAAGTCTTCATCTAAAGTGAAAGGGGCGATTTGATTGGTTTTCGGCATCACTTGACCTTATGTCATGTGACCTGTTGGCGGGAGTTTGATTTCAATTTTATTTCATTTTGCATTTTTTTTTTTCAAGCGGCGATTCCGAGAACCAACCAATTAAATTGGTGTGGCCCAAGTATGTAATATTGGGTTAATTTCCTCAAATAAATGACCCAATATTTTCATCATTGTTTAATTGGGTTTCTTTATCTGCTTTTAGGACCTGGGTGAAAATTTGATTTTTTTTTTGGGGGGGGGGGGTCCTATTTATGCAGAAATGTAGAAAAATACAAGGGTTCATAAACTTTCAAGCACCACTATCTGCTACAAGATTAGCTAGGTCATGTTTTTACTGAGGAGTTGCCCATAAAGGACACATCTTGGCATAACCTGATACTAAATCTGTTGGAGCTTTGAATTAGTACGTTTTGATAACTTTGAACCTTGGTCACACTGCTGTCTGCATTAAGGCTTAAATCAGACTTCATTCTTGAGATGCATCTAATCCCTGTTATGCCTGTCTTAATGCAATATAAAATGTGTAATGTGAGGTTTCTCACATTAGTTAGGTAATACATCAGATTATAGCCTCCAGCTGGACAGCACTACAATGTCCTTGATGTAACTGTAGTGTGAGCTTGAACATGCCAATAAACTGCAAATTTGTAGTCCTCGAGACTTATGACTCCACGTCTTGTATAAATGCTCCAACTTTCTATGGGATGCATGTCTGGCCATTGCATGCTTGACCACCATTTGATCATTTAACCACTGATAGGGTGCCAAGCTGTCAGCAGGAAATCACCAAATGTCTCACTGAGGGCCAAAAATTGACCATGTCCTTTCCAGCAGAAACCTATGGTATAAAGTGAAAAGACATTGCTTTTATTCATGGATGCTTTTCATGTTCTGATTAACAATATTCAGGCCTACAGTTTTTAAAAGCAATACTATCCCAATTCTTTGTTTTAACTCTTGCAAGATCAGAATTCTTGGCATGTGGTGTTTTTGAACTGTCATTAAATCTTCCAAATATCATGAAAAAAAATTTCCTTGTGTATTTCACAGACAGAGAAAATGAATGATTTTTCCTGATTACTTCAATAAGTTGCCTCTAGCTTTTTATGTAATTGACTTTTTGTATGAGAACATGGGGGCTATGGACACAAGTGAGTTAAGTGTCCTGCATTTTGTAATTCAGCAAGACATTCCAAGTACCATATAGGCATATTGTGTTACTAAAGACCCTTCATAGTTATTGTACTGGGCTCATTGTGTGCATAGGGGGGCCAACAGACACTATGGAGATTTATTTTGATATACCATTTAAAGTCGTACCTCAGTAGTATTAGGAAGTTGTATTGTGAACGTTTGGTTTGTTTTTTTTTCCCCATCTGGACACTTTAGATGAGTAATTATAAACTAGATATTAAATGCAAATTTGGCATGAGTGATAAATTTGACATGAAATCTCAATAGTAAATATGTCTTACTGCAGACATTTCATACGTGGTCCAACAAGATGTATATTTTGCAACAAAATGGTGTACCTCAGCCTGAAAGATGAAATATGATACACTAGCATGAACCGTGCATCCAATAAGTTGAAATTGTATTACAAGAGAGATGTACAACTTTCCTCATTGAAAAAAATTAGATGAAAAATCCATGAGATTGTAGCAATTTTGACCCACATTCATTGCCATCAAATTTTTATTGCTGCAGATATCAGTGTGCGGTTTTGGACATCTGACGAGCCTTGCGGTACTTTATCTGAAAAGACTCAGATGGCAGTTATTCTGTTTCTGTAATTCTGAAATGTGTGCATTACATTGTCCAACATGAAATGGCTCACATTAGTGATTTTTTTTTTTCTGCTGTATATGGACCTTTGAGTTACATTAATTTGAAAGTTAGTTTAACTGACTAGCACTCCATCCTTTAGTGGTAATCCATAATGAGTAACATTTTTTTCTCAAGTCGGTCCTATTGCTAAATAAAATTCTTGTTGGCTTTTAGTCACGTTACAAAGTAGTATCAGGTTGCTAGATTGGTCTTTTTTATAACTAAGTTGCACATCTTTTTTTCAGATGCAAACGGGTTCTATTTGGCTATATTTCATTGTTCCCTCAATTCTGACCAGTCTTATCAACCCTGCCAGTGGGAAGCACCCCATAGCATGATGCTGCCCCCACAATGCTTCACCACAAGGATGGTCTTGGTGGTTGAGCAGCACCTGGTTTTTGTCAGATGTAGTGTTGATGTTGAGCTTGGAGTCAAATTTGTCTTCCAAGACCAGTTAATCTCTTTCCTTATGCCTGGAGTCTGAGAAGTGCCTGCCATATGCCTTTTATGCCAGAGTGGGATCTATCTAACCCCTATACAGTAAAGGCCAGATGAGGTCTTTCTGAAATGGTTGGCCTTCCAGCAAAGTTTCATTTCTTTGCAGAGGACATCTGAAGCTCTACTGGGTGGCTGTTGGGGTTTTTGGGACACCTGCTTTGACCAAGGTACTTCTAATCTGGTTATGGAGTTTGGTGGCAGTGGGGGTCATCGCCCCTCAACAAACCAACCTAACCCTGACTTAATTGCATATATATCAGGGCTCGACATTAACGGTTGTCCGCTTGTCTGGGACAAGTGATACTTAATGTCGGACAAGTTCATCTCCATTACTTGTCCGATCGGACAAGTGCCAAAATACGCCGATATTTGGGTTACACATCAAATTTATCAGTTTATTCACATGATTTCCGAAGCATTTCACTCGACATATTGTTTTGATGAATCGCCGGATGTTTCTATTCGGAAAGAGCGATGTGCGCATGCACAATATTCCACTTGTGAAACCGGCCAATACTGCTTCGTGTATTTGAGCTGAAAAGTAAACGGTTGTGTTTTGATTGGTTTTAATCATGTCATACACGTGGATCTGTTGACATTTCTGTTGGCGGGATCATTATTCAACTGTATATTTACGTTGAGTGTGTGGTAATTTCCAAATCTTTGAATTGCTGTTGGTGTTCATTATATAGCAGAGCGTATGCTGGCGGGGAATGTGCGCCTGCATGTGTGTGGATTGACAGGGAGTGAGGTAGGAGTGGGGAAAGTTATCTATGAAATACCAAGCTGTCAAATGGCTGCTAATTAGGTTACCGGCTGTATTAACTCATTAGTAATGGGAGTTTAGGGATTTGAAACATAGGGCTCTATAATTTAGATATAATCATGGATTATTTGAAATTCTTTTTTTTGACCATTTAAATACCATACAGGAGCCACACTGAATAATTAGACAACAATTACTAATCAGTGGAGGATGTATTCAAAATTAATAATTTAAAAATGAAAATGTATATAATTTTAATTTTCTGGTTTTCAATTTCTCATAAATTAATGATTGAGTCCAATTGATGGAGCAGAACTCGGGTTGATAAATGAAGATGAATAGAAACTTTTTGTATCCATTCATCTGAGAGTCAATAGAGGTGTGGAGGTTTTCATAAGATATATTATCTTGTCATTTGATAACTAGGTTTCAGTGTATAATAGTGAATTACAGTATGTCAATTTTTGTCATCAGTTGCATTGTTTTGTTTCTCTTGTCCAAACTAGTGATATCTCAAGTCATAAATTTTATGATGTTACTTGTTGTGATATTTGTTACTGAACTGCAGAGTACTGATCTCTGTGTGTGTGTGTGTGTATATATATAATGGTTAGTGTTTTGGGATCTCATAGTATAGTTATTTTGTTCTTAAAATTGCTCATAATTTCAACTCTATTGGGAATGTATTGCTTCTGAACTTCAGCATAATTTAATTATGGTATCAGTCTGTTTTACTATATTTTGAACTTTTGCCTCAGTATATCAAGTATTGATTACTTTTGATTCATAGATATTATGCATATGTTGTGAATTCGGAAACAAATACCATAAAGATTATTGTTGGGTTACAAATAGTTTGTCTCCTTTACTTATCTAAATGAAATGTGCAATTCTGAGATATATATATATATATATATATATATATATATATATATATATATATATATATATATATCTACTTATCTAAATGATGATAAACTTATCTAAATGAAATGTGCAATTCTGATATATATATATCTATCAGAATTGCACGTTTCATTTAGATAAGTTTCTAAGTGTTTGTCATCTTTATGGGCTGTGTCTAGATTAATGACCCAAAAAGTAAATTTAATTTTAATACACTGCATATATAATGCACTGTGCAAAATGTTGAGTTCTGAATACTTTTCAAACAAACTATATATCATTTCTTTCCCTGCTCAGGTCGTTTTGGGCACTTGGGTCTAGCTATTAATCTGATAACCTATGATGACCGCTTTAACCTGAAGGGCATTGAAGAACAGCTGGGCACAGAGATCAAGCCCATTCCTAGCAGCATTGATAAGAGCCTGTATGTGGCGGAGTATCACAGCGAGAGCACTGAGGAGGTCAAACTGTGAAGTCCGGTAAGGCTAGCAAAGTAACAAGGTCTAAAATATTAAAATGACTCATTAGAGAAGTTAATATCTATATTTAGGGGCCCACACAAGAGGTTTTTACCAGTTTTAGCCCCAGTTTGCTTTTTATGAAAAGTTACTGAATTAAAGCTAACTTGCAGGTCAAGAGCTTGGCCTCTTAATCAGCCTCTTGATATTTTCAGTCATGTTTTACTGTTTACTACTGAAAACGGTTTTAACCATTTAACAGTGGGCTTTATTTTTTTATATAAACTTTCATGCATTAGCCTTTGATAGGCATACAGTTGAGAGGTACAATTTCTCAGTGATTCAAGCCTGATCTTCCAATGCAAAAATCTGCTTTTATGTCTTGTATAAAAATGAGGACAAAAACTTTCTTTTCTGGATTTAAATTTCAAGTAGTTACAGCAAAATGCAGCATGATGAAATTGTGCAAGTATTGTATGCAGTATAGCACAATTGGTCTGCGCATGCTTTTACAATAAAGTCTGCTTTATTTTTGCAATACACGTTTTAGTGTTTACCCAGCTTAAGGTGGAATTGTGTAGAATTTTTCTAATTCTAATTGTTCCTTGTTTTTGCAGAACAAGCCCCCAGCCACTACCCCGCAATTTTTTTTTTTTTTTTTTTAATTTCTCCACATTGTCCCTTTTTTGTCTTCCTTTTTTGTGCTACCATCAGGAATTTCTTTGAAACGGGACAATAATGGAGGAAGAAATCATGGCCCATAAAAGGACTGCTGCATCACTTAACATTCTAAAGTACTTGTGAGAAAAGGGTTGACCTAGATGGTGGAAGCTAATTATTCTGTTTATTAATCGAGGAAATGACAACTTCATCTACCTGAAGGTCACCCACTGGCCCTCAGAGCTAGCTCTTTCCATCTAGCACCACTTTATTTTCAAGTATTTGGTTATTTGTATGAAGTGCCTTAACAAGCAATCGAACTTTGTTCAAAGTAATGATGTTTTTCCCAGATCTTGCCCTTCTCATTGGTCACCTGTTTTTGTTACCCTTGATTTTGCCTTTCATTTTTCCTTCTTCCTTCAAAAGAAATCACACATCCCCTGGTGCTTTTGGAATTTTCTTTTTTTTTTTTTTTGAGGGGAAGGTCTGCTCATGTAAGGTGTGTAAAAGTGGCCTTTTCTCTCATATTGGGTATTATAATTTTGATGGAAGTGGGACTTGATTTTCTTGGTATCTTTCATGTGCCCCTAAAATGGTTCAAATGGCGGTGTTGTGGAACATGCGCTTCTAGAGACAGACGCTCACCCTTTTTCTTTAGCATGCCAATATGGCCAATGTGCTCAGAGACTCAAGCCAGCTTTTTCTTCCTGCTGTGATTCCTCAGCCTGATAAATGTGGAAATACTCCCCCCCCCCCCCCCCCCCCCCCCCAAATTATTCCATTGCATTTTTCATTTGGGTGGCTACACATTGTTGATGTGCCATTGAAATAAGTTTTTGGCACAATGTAAACTTTGTAAATACTTTCATTTCATTTTTAATGGATCTTTTATAAAGCAAGCTAAAAGGCAGGAGAGTTATGTAAGAAATATCAAAGATGCAGGATTCTGTCAGCACTGGATGGCATCTTTTCCTGCTTCTGTCAGGCTGTCACCTTTTTGGTGATTTAAAAATGGATGAGGCTTAAAACTTGAAGTGATGTCAGATCTTTTGTTAATAATTGGACTCCATATTTATTTATTTTTGGAATTATTGGCCAAGTTCATTTACTGTGCACAAAATGTCCTTGAACAGTTCAAAGCTTTTTTTTTTTTTATGAAGTTAAACTTCTACCAGTGGTATTCTGGGCACCTCGTCTTGATGTTAGTAGCTTCACTAGATTATCTGCTCTCCAGCCTTTGCTTGTTCCACTGACTTACAAAGCACTCATTGGGTCTTTGTTCATGGCAACTTGCGTAAGAGAGAAAATATTTGCATCATGTTGTAATGCTTGGTGCTGCAGTGCAGCTTTAATTGGCAATCTGTAGGGTGGGGTCAACTTGCAGAGAAGTCTGCCATTTAAAGTCAAAACAAATGCAGAGTCTGAAAAAGGGAATTGATGACAAATGTAGCTCTCAAGGAAACATCTTGCCTTCTGCTTTTTTTTTTAATATAAATATAAAAGATCCAATTTTCTTAATGCAGTGCTAAAAAGCCTTCACCTATCTGTCCTGCACTAAAGTTTGGACTTGTTTGGGGACTGGGCAATTTAGACTGACTGCACAATAGTCCACTAGGGACTGAAGTGTTCAGAGGTGTTTGGGGGTGGGAGGGGAAGTGTTTTGAAAATGGGAGAACATAATGGGTGCTGATAACCAAATGTTTGTTCACTTTATTCTGAGGGGTTTTAATGACCCTCTAATACAGTTGTAAGTAAACTGCATTTTTGTAGTTTATTTAGGAGACCTGAAGTTCTTGTTTAAAAGCTAAGGGAACTTGTTGATGGGCTGCTTGCAGGAATGGGAATAATTGGTATCTTTTATCCCTGTTGTCATATTGCTGACAGAATCAAACGACAGTTGTCTGCATGATGTGGTCCTTGAATTTCCAGTGACCACGAAAGCAAATATAATTTTTTTTATATTAAGTGGATCAACTTTATCTACTATGGGATGTTGCATGGGGGTGTTACCAAAACAGGCTGTGGTGGCCAGGTTGGTATACAAAAGAAGGTTGATGTTTTGTTTTGGAAAATTGCAGCACCCTATAATAGTATGGTTTGAACTCAGACTTTTATTCTCTTCTCTACAGTGACCTGATATGCACACAGTGTATTGTTAAAATTGATTGTGCTCATATTTTTGGGGTGGGAGCCAAAAAAACAAATGCACTGTTTGGCTTTAGATGAGAGAATGGAAGTCTTGCAAGGTTTTGGCAGCTGCCTTGCAATTTTTACTTTTTGGGTTACTATTTGCACTGGAGAAAACACCCTCCCCCACACACCCCAAAAAAACGCGCGCACACTCCAAGTGTTGGAATGCAGTCAACTGTCTCAGCTGCGGTGCAATTGTGGGATGTGCTGTGGCCTTCATAATTTTCTTTGAAGATTGAGCTGGGGTGCATCTCACCACATCTGTTATCCCTTAAACTTCATTCAAAATACTCAAGTTCAATTTTTAGGTTTCCCCTGAAAATCCCCCACCAAGTAGGTGGGTTGGGAGAGGAATTGCTGCCCTGATGCATCTTTACTTTCGTTCCATCAAAGAGATGCCATGTTTACCTGAGGACTGTGATGGTAAAACTTTGTATTTTAGGAACCAGATTTCACCTAGCAAAATACCAAATAGATTGCTTTTCATTAAAATTTAATTCTTTGGGATAAAGCAAGGGAAACTGCTGCAGTCCTCAGTGTAGTGATCCTTGGTTACTGTCTCTCTAAAGAATGTAAAACAAAAGTAAAGATGAATTGGCTGGGTGGGGTGGGAGGGACAGTTTGATTGGGAAATCAAACAATTATGAAGCCACAAATTGGAGAAATGGGTGTTGGAAAATTTGTAAAACTTCCCTGAATATTTTGTTTCTACTACTTGATGAATTCAGCCTAATTGACACTTTTTTTTTTTTAATTGGCAATTTTGTCAGTGATGCTTATGTTGTAAATTAAAATGGAATCTGGTTAATTGGAATCTTTGTTTGAATAAAGCTCACTGAAATTCAGTTTTGGTTTCTTAATGTGCTCAATGTAGAAGTTGCATCAAGTGTTAGAATCAGGTTGACTTCATGGTTATTCAGGAAAATAACGCAACTTTTAATCACTGTAGAGGTCTATCCGTTACTGATCCCAGAAAGAGTAATTCCAGAAAATGTTAGATTTTTCACATGTTGACCCAGATGTGTCCTTTTGATTCTCCTTGAAAAAATTGTGGTCAAGTGAAGGTCATAATGTCTTGTTAACTACATTGTGGTATAAATTGCCTGTTTGCATAAATGGGCAGAGTACATTTGGTGAGCTTGTGTGCCAAATGTGAAAAGCTATGAAATCAACTGCTTTTCCTACAACTTCAGTTCTAGTTTTCAACTCTTATGGTGACCGTGACCCACAATTCATGTTGCTAGCTTACAGGTGGGGTGGGTTTCCCCCTTGTAAATTACCTTTATATAAATTTAATCATGTACACTTAAGATAGCAGTAACAAGGCTGATGGCAGTGGTCATAGGTCATTCTGTTTGCAATTCATGAGTACTGGAACAGCTAAAGTAACATGGGCTGTTGGGTGTAAGAGTTCAGGGGTGTAGATAGGTGGATGTAATTTGCATATTTTTTGGCAAGTGTTGTGTAGTCAAGAGCCTGACCATGCAATGCAAGTGAGAAATTTAGAGAATCTTAAATGTAGCAGGGAGCAGAGGGGTGAGATGGGACAGTTAATTTGACCTAATAAGCAGTCTTGCAGCAGCATTCTGAATTGCCTGCAGATGATTGAGGGCAGACTGAAGTAGTGGGGGGAGTGCTTTACAACAGGTAAAGAGGCTACAAGATGAGATAAAGGCATGAATAGCTAGCTCTATTTTACCCCTTTTCCACCAAATCAGTTCCAGGGCTGGTTCGGGGCCGGTGCTGGTTCACAACTCGTTCAACTTGCGACCCAGCTGAGAACCAGTTTGCTTTTCCATTTTGCTTTTTTTTTTTTCTCTCCGTGCTTCCACGGAAGGCAGTTGCATTCTGCTCTCCCTCCTTTTTTCCCTGCTTGTGCTCTGTCTTGTCTCATCTGCTGTACTTTTTGAAGAGACTCTTCCTGTATTACTTTCTAAACTAAAAAGCATGGAATTGATAAACTGGTCTCCTAACAAAATTGACAGTTTTGGGTTCGGGGGAACCCATTTGTCCTGCCGGAACGTTTGCGGCTGGTTATACGATGGACGTGTGGGAGCGGTGGCGGGTCGTGTGCCTGGCGATTCTTTCTGTGGAGGACATTGAAGATATCTACCTATTCGGAACCATGATTACAGAACTTTTGCTGATTGGATTAGGCATTGCCCTGGTATATCGATGAAATCAGACAATGGTGACAGCTGTTCAAAGCCCCACAAAGCTGCCCGATATTGGAGTGGTGGGCAAAGCTGTTGGCACTTGGACTGTGGACATTCAGAACTTTAACCACAAAATGGTTATCTCGGAGCAGCTTTCAGCTTTGCAAGGAATACGTTTTTCGGAGATCAATTTGAATAGAATGGACAGATATGGACGAGCGGTGAGGACGTGCAAAGACTGCGTCTGGAAAGACCAAACAATTCATATCTTATTGACATTCGGCGCCCTGAGACAGAACCGGCCCTGTTTTAGGCCGTTGCTGAGAACATTTCCCCCTGGTCAATGCCGGGAGACACTCATTTTTTGAATTCCTCTCTAACACTCCGCGGTCACCATTTTTACCCCCAGTGTGACAAGCGGGTGCGTGACCAGCGCCTTCATGGCTGCAGGAGTGGACAGCTGCTTGCTTGCGCTGGATTACCTCCCCCCCCCCCCCCCCCTTACCCCTGATCCCCCCCCCCCCCAAGTCCCGTGTTTAAAGTGTACCTGTGTTGTGCTTATGCAAAGGTGTTTTTTTTTTTTTTTTAATGTTCCCACACTGTACTCCTGACAGGAGCATAGTGGGGGGTGTTCTTTTTTTCCTTATTTCTCCTCATGTTGTTTCCTTTTTATCTTTATCCCTGTCCTGTCTACCCTATGTCAATTGTATGTTGTATATGTACGGACAGGTTGACGGCTAATTTCGCTGGTACATGTGACGAGTGACAAAGGGCTTCTGATTCCATCGCTCGCGGTGCTAAGGGAAGCCACGTCATTACGTCGCTGTATACGTCAGTTACGTCTGCATAAACCTTGGCGCGAATATCGAAGCAAAAACAACACAGAAGAAGCAGCAGCAGCAACAACAATAATAATAATGGATGACTTCGCATTTGTACAGCTGCTGCTTCTCGTCGCTTAAAAATGGCGATCTTTCGCGGTCTTGTTGTTGTTGGTCTTAACAACTCTGCCCCCCCCCCCCCCCCCCCCCCCCCCCCCCGCTGATGTAAGCGGTTCTTTCCTCTGGCCCAGCAGAGAGTTGGTGCTAGCCTGGAACCATTTTTTTCTGGCCCCAGAGCCAGTTCTTTGTCAGTGGAAACAGAAAACCCGGTTCCAAACTAAGCACTGGCCCCGAACCAGCCCTGGAACTGCTTTGGTGGAAAAGGGGCATTTGATGATTTTAGTTTGTACTTGACTCTTTACCCCTTAAAGCAGTTGCTCCAGCCACCCATGTGTGTACTGTTCACCCTTAGAACATATTTACAAGGAAAAAAAAAAAAAAAGTCTAAAGACAAGGTTTTAGACAAGGCGTCATATGTCGTCATGGGATATACACGAGGTTGTCATTAAGGGGTAAAGAGTTAAGGCTGAATTGACAAGTACGAGTGATCTCGAAATACACCGTCACCTAGGAGATTCTGTCTTATGGATCTGGGAGCAACAACACTGCTACAGCAGTTCAGAGATGTTTCTTAGTTTATTGAAGGACAATGAGTATATATCTACGTTCAAGAGTGCTGTAGCAATATGATTTAGAAAATGTAATACATCAGGAAGCAGAGTAGGCAGAGCATGAGGGTAGCTTCAACAGGTGCTGGAAAAGTAATGTGCAGGTAGCCTTATGGAAAAATGGGAGCAGATGTGATGTGTGCATGCAAAGATGAGTTTCAAGGACAACTGAAACTAGGAACAAAGATTAAACCAGGTCAGAAGAACAAGTTGCAAGCAGATCTCCATCTGAAACTACAGGTCTCTGTTAAGTGAAAAAAATGACATCTGCACTAATCAAATATAACCCTTAAATTTATACAGGTTGGGGTGAGCAGGACAACAAAAGGGCCCAAATACTCTGATCATAGGGTAGCATTTTCTGGAGCAACAGTCAGTACCTCAGGGGTGGGGTTTGGTTTTGTTTGGGTTTTTTTTTTTTTGGGTGGAAGCATGTGGATTTCCATAAATGTGCATGGTCTGATGAATCCATAGTCAGGGGGGAATGGATGCTGTGTGTGCTGGACCAGTGACAAAAAGGATCATCCACAGTGTTACCAGCAACAAGTTCAAAAGCCTGGGTCTGTCATGGTATGTGGTGGTTGGGGTCCTTGGCAAAGGTAACTTGCACTTCTATGATGGTGGCATGAATGTAGAAAAGTACATTTGAGATTTTGGAGCACCATATGCTGTCTTTTCAGATGACATCTGCCAGGAATATTTCAAGATGATGCAAAACAACTTTCTGCACGTTACAAAGACATGGCTGTGGAAGAAGAGTGCCTGTCCTCAATTGGGTGCGTGGCAAATTTTTTAAACAAAAAATGACAGCCCCATACTGTTGCGCACCTTAGGACCTGTTTGCAGGAAGAATGGGACAAAGCACCTGAAACATCACTTGGTGGTTTCAGTCCATAAATACCAGTTTAAGTGTTGAGAAGGAATGGCAACACTACAATGTGGTAAATTACCATCCCAACTTTTTGGTTTTAATGAAAGTTTGTTGCAAGAATTAAAATTGAAGTTTTTATTGGGGGGGGCAACAAATTCATGAGGTTAAATATCAAATGTGCTGTTTTGAGCACGTTTGTTTTTAGTACAATACAGCTCTCTTTATAAATCATGGTTTTTAATTTAAATTAATGTACCCAATTTTTTTTCCTGATTTAATTTCTAACTTCGAGAAGGTTATAAACTGCTGGATGTCCAAGTGGTGCTCTGAAATTATCAGGGGTTTAATGTATTCTGTTTAACAAACAGAGGTTGAGCCGCATGAGCATATAGGGCCCCCCCCCAATGAAGCAAGTCCTCCTGGATCTAGTTCTATACACCAGTCTTGTCTAACTGGCAGAGTACAGGTTATTGCAATTATTTGAAAATCTAGGCCCACCACACAAACAATTCAGTGTGTTTTGAATTTTTTTTTAACTAAAATATGCAGCCATACAGTTTCTGTATATTCTGGATGTATTCGGAATTCCTACATGAATTTGTGGATTTCATCTGGAACCTGGAGGTTTCTTTAGCTGAAGCATTTAATTGTTGAGTTGAAATTCATTTTAGTTAGAAGATCCTCTGAGAACAGCATTTGTCTACTCTTGATTCAGTGGGGCTTAATCATAAGGTCATAGTATCCACTCAATGGTAGTCACACTTTTTCCAATTTTTTTTATTCAAGAAAGATAATAGATATCAAACTGGATAGATACAATGTCTTGTTTTAACAATCGTAAAGAACTTCCCACAACACCCACCCACATACTGCCAAAAAAAAAAAACAAATACTGAAGGAGGGAGGGGGTATTGGAAGGCAGGCCATACACACTGCTTATTTGCAATTAAAGCATAATACTGTTCATCTGAAGGCAGAGAATTGAGCCTTTCAAAATAAAATGTGGGTCCCATATTTTATGAAATGTTTTAACAGATCCTCTGGTGAAGTATTTTTTTTTTCTGATTTCAAAAATAGTATCAAGCCACTCAGCCACTTTAGGTGGTTCAGAAGATTTCCACTCCATCACTATCCTTCGCCGTGCTAGAAGGGAGGCAAAAGCGTTTTTCTTATTCAGGTATTAGGAGCTCACTAATAACCCCAAAAATAGCCATTTCAGCAACTGGTTGTACGTCAACCTCAAAGGCATCATTTCAAGGTTTTAAAAATGGATGACCAAAACTCTCCTAACCTAGGACATGCCCAAAACATATGAGTCATAGCAGCTGGGGTGGAATTACGGTTACACCTGTCCTCAACATCTGGATATATCTTAGAAAGCTTAGACTTAGTGTAGTAAATCCAGTGAAAGATTTTATATTGTATCAGATTGAGGCGGGCACAAGAGGATGTATTGTTAATTCTGCTCTGAGCACAATCCCAAGCTGCATCAGAAATTTCAGCCCCAAATTCTACAGTCCACTCCATTTAATTTTTTTCCAAATGATACCATTTGAAGATGAGTAATACTGTTGGATATCTTTGAAATTTGGCCTTTACGCTGCACTGGCATCAATAAAATGTCATCTAACCCTGAATGTGCTGGCAAAGTTGGAAAGATTGAGCTCAAACTTTGAACTAGGTGATGGACCTGGAGCTACCTAAAGAAATCTGACTGCTGTAGACTAAATTTAACAGCTAGATCATTAAAGCTACCAAGTTAGCCCATCTATACAAAGATGACTACATTTGCCAAGACCAACTCTTAGCCACTGTGTAAAAGTATGGTCCAGTCTGGCGGTGGGAAAGAGAGGATTGCATATAGGGCTGTATATAGAGAAGGTGGCAAGTTTAAATTTGTCTAAATTGTGCCCATATTTTTAGAGAAGAGATCACTACTGGGCTAGATGTGTACTGAGATGGTGAAAAAGGCAAATTTGTAGTGATTAAAGCAGTGTGAGATGACGTACAAGAGCTCGCCTCAATTCTACACCATTCTGTTTCTGGAGTCTGAAACCAGGCTATAACTTTTTGTATATTTGATGCCCAATAGTAATTTTTTAGATTAGGAAGTGCCAAGCCACCTTGGTTTCTGGGCCTTTCTATAAATTCCCTGCGGATTCTGGGACATTTACCATCCCACAGGAAAGAGATCAACTTATTTAATGACAAAGACTGGGAGACATTAAAATAAGTACAGGAATCTGGGTAAAACATTCATTTTTATGCAGTTGACTCTGCCAGCAAGGGATAAATACAATGATGACCATCTCTGAAGGTCTGATTGTAATTTAATCATGAGGGGTTTAAAATTCCTCTCCTAAAGCTCAGAGAAGACGAGTAATATATATGCCTAAGTATTTAAATCCAGATTTGGATATATGGAAGGGGAGGGCATTATCTGAAGAGCAAGATTATTTACCGGAAAGCATTCACTTTTAGACAAGTTTAACTTATAACCAGAAAAGAGTCCAAAGTCATGTAATATGTCTAAAATATTGGGGACACATGCCACTGGGTCTGAAATATACAGCAGCAGGTCATCTGCATACAGAGAGAGCCTATCCATATCATTCCTCTGAATTCCTATTATTGAAGTTGATGTTCGTAGTTTAATTGACAGGGGTTCTATAGCTAATGCAAATAAAAGGGGGCTAAGGGGACATCCCTGTCATGTGCCCCTTGACGGGGGAAAGGTTTAGAGGTTATTTTGTTGATCACTGATGCTTTAGGGGAGGTATATAACAGGCAAATCCAATAAATAAATTTTGGGCCAAAACCAAATTTTTCCATTGTGGCAAATGGATAATTCCACTCAATTCTGTCAAATGCTTTCTCCACGTCCAGGGAGACAACCACTTCTGGACGCAGAAGAGTGCACAATATTCAGAAGTTTACGGATGTTCGTGAAAGAGCGGCGGTCCCTCATAAATCCAGTTTGGTCCATTGAAATTAAATGGGGCATAACATTATCCAATCTTGAGGCAAGGAGCTTGGCCAAGATCTTTATATCTGCATTTAAAAGTGAAATTGGGCGGTATGACCCACACTCAAATGGGTCCTTACCTGGTTTCAAAAGAAGTGAAATAGATGCCTCGGTTAAACTCAGTGGTAGTCTAGACTGGCTTAGGGAATGATTAAACATTTCAAGGAGAATGGGAGCAAGTTGAGCGCTAAACTTTTTGTAAAATTCTATTGGGTAG
Source organism: Neoarius graeffei (assembly GCF_027579695.1). Classification (NCBI taxonomy): domain Eukaryota; kingdom Metazoa; phylum Chordata; class Actinopteri; order Siluriformes; family Ariidae; genus Neoarius; species Neoarius graeffei. Next base: position 27,936,885 of record NC_083574.1, read on the forward strand.
CCATCTGGACCTGGGGTCTTACCACTTTGCATTTTCTTAATAGAATCAAAGATCTCTTGAAGTTGCAAGGGAATATCTAGATTATCCTGCACAGCTTTGTCTAGTTTAGGAAACTCTAAATTATTTAAGTTCATCATGGGTAAGGCCAAATAAAAAAGCGTGTTTCCGGTAACCCGACCGATCGAGAATTTCCGCGTCGAAATTGCCGACCGTAAAGTTTTTATTACAAATTTCCCTCGATCTTTTAGTGTAAGCGGCGTTAGTTTGTCATTTTTTGTTTCAATGCATTCAAGTTGTGAAAGAAACGATAAAAAGTAGAATGTTTCGCCACTTCTATCAGCCCTCCTCCATAAACATGGAAACGCCACTTGCATACTGAAGGAGGAAGGAAAAACTGAGCCGAGCCGCCATTTTGAATCCTCATTCAAGGCTGTAATGCAAATTGCTTCCTGTTCAGTATACAAGTGCACTTCCATGGCAGGGAAAAACACTACACTTTACCGCCTATGTAGTCCCCTATTTATACAAATAGGAGTCATTCAGGATTCAGCCATGTTTGTGCTCGGTGTTTTTGCTCGACCCAAGTTCTACAGTAGGCTAGGCCGTCTGCTTTTAATGGAAGTAGCCTAGCCTAGGACGTTATTTTCACGTTATTACATGAAAATATCATGAAATATCGCTTCCGTAGATCATAACTCGAACTCTCGCGATATTTTTTTTATTTGTTTAAAGATTTAAAACACTTATGATGTGTGGTATAAAGGATTGTGTGCCAAAATACTATTTTGTAAGATGTTTACTTGTGTTAATTTTTTCGAACAAAATAAAAAAAAAAATTAAGGAAAAAAAAACTTTCCTACCTACCGACCTTATTTTAGTATTTCATGTTACCGGAAACACACTTTTTTTTTTTTTTTTTTTTGCCTAAGGAATCGTGTGGAAACGCAGAAGTGTAAAGGTCTAAATAATATTCTCTAATGCCGCTTTTCCACTACAAACGCGGCTGAGTCGGGCTGTGCCGTGCTGAGCGGGGCTGTTGGAGTTGCATTTCGACTACAACCGCGCTGAACCGTGCTGGCTGGAAGTGGGTGGACACATTGGGTGGAGTTAGCGAAAGTGGGTGGACGTCAGGTGATGTCGTTAAGCAGCGCAAACAGTGACATCAGTGATCTTTTAAGCGGTAGTCTCACGACCCGAATAGTAAACAATAAACATGGAGGGCATGGAGTCGTTAGTGTTGCTGGTCTTGGTGCTGTGGCTTGTTGTCACCGACAACGCGGACAGATACTGGCAAGAGCGTATAGATGAGGCGAGGCGCATAAGGCTTCAGAAATTCTCGTAATTCTTCTCCTTCCGGGTTTACGGTGTTTACAGATCCCAGCGCGCTCGCGGGGCGTGTGTGGGCATGTGAGGACACTCCTCCTCACCAATCAGTGCACAGGGGAGTGTCTGCTCACGCCCCCAACCTCACTCGACTCAGTTTGGCTCGCTTCAGCCCCACTCCAAAACGGTGCGAGTTTTAGGGGCTAAGCAGGGCTGAAACGAGCTGAGTCGTGCTGGTTTTTGGTAGTCGAAACGCGAGCCGTGTCGGGCTGAAGTGAGCTGAAAAAGGGTAGTGGAAAAGGGCCATAAAAGTATTTAATTCCACTGCGTCTGTTAATACCTGTGATGCATTGCGAATCTGCAGAATCAAATGCGAAGCTGATTTGCATTTCAACTGGTAAGCTAATAAGCGACCTGCCTTTTCTCGATGTTCATAGAAGTGTCCTTTTGACCACAATTGCTTCAGTCTGTTCAACAGATAATAAATCATATTGGGTTTTCAGAGCGATTTTGGCTTTGTATAATTCTGGAGCAGGATTACTAGAATATTTGTGGTCTATATTTCTTATAGACTGTATTAGCTCTTGCTCTTTCTGCTTTCTTGCTTTGTTTCGTGATAAGAAATAATCTTTCCCCTTATAACAACTTTCAAGGTCCCCCATAAAGTAGATGGTGAAACTGACTCAGAACTATTAAATAGCAAAAATTCCTCAATTTCCTTAGATATTAATTCACAGAACTGTTTGTCAGCCAATAAAGCAGTGTTGAGCCGTTAAGTTTTGGGAGAATGCTCGATCAAGAACCACTGGGGCATGATCTGATTCCACAGTGTCAGAGTACTCTACTTTGTTTGCAATAGGAAGGAGTGATTTGTCAAAGTGTCTATTCTACTGTATGTATGATGAACATGTGAAAAATAAGAATTCCTTTTTGAGTGGGTATAAGAACCTCCATGGATCAACACAGCCAATCTGATCCATGAATTCACACAGAGCCTGAGACATCTTTTGAACGTGTTAAGGATTTAGGGCTTGAGCGGTCTATAGCTGGGTCAACAGTATTTAAATCTCCAGCAAAAATCAGCCTGTGTGAATTTAAATCTGGAATTAAGGAAAAAAGTTTCTTAATGAAGCCCACATCATCCCAGTTAGAGGCATATATGCTTACAAACACTCCTGGGGCACTGTAAAGCAAACCCGACACTATTATAAATCACCCTTGTGGGTCCGAGATGGTTTTGGAAGGCACAAATATAACCACCTTATGGATAATTATTGCTGCTCCCCTTGCCTTCGTATTAAAACCAGAATGGAAAGTCTGTCCAACCCGATTTTTCTTGAGTCTTACTTGATCTGCCTTAGTTAAATGTGTTTCTTGCAAAAATGCCATTTCTGTGTTTAATTTTTTTTTTAAAGATATTTTTTTGGGCTTTTTGCACCTCCATTGGATAGGACAGTGCAGAGACAGGAAACGAGCGGGAGAGAGAGACGGGGAGGGATCGGGAAACGACCCCGGGCCGGAATCGAACCCGGGTCCCCGGACCCACGGCACCCTATCCACCTGAGCCATGACGCCCCCATGCGTTTAATTTTTTCAAGTGAGAGAATATCCGTGCTCTTATAACTGGCCCATTCATACCCTTTACATTCCAGCTCATCAATCAGGTGGATGGCACTCCCATTCTAGTCCCAATATTACCAGTAATGACGGTCATAGTGAGAAAGAGAAGAAAGCAAAACGTGCATGCCCCCTGTTAGACAGCGAATATCTCAATAAATCCTCCAAAATGATAATACAAAACTAAAACATGAGGCAGTAAATAAACCCTACTCTGAAAAAGGTATGTAAGGACAGTTGCCTCAAATAACAAGCCCACCCCAACTTTAAACACAACACCAAACTCTCCTATGCCTGCCTCAGGAACAGAGGCAGACTGCAGGCTTCCTTCTAAAATCTGACAACTCCGGAGGTACATAATCTAATCTAAATCACACATTAACCTATGTGTGAGCTTAGGTCTTAAATTACTTTTTAAGATGAGAGAGAGAACTTTTTACAAATTAACCAGTACCATTAATCAATTTTAGCTACATCCATCAAGAGTTCCAACTACGAGTTAGAGCACTGCTATGCCCTTCGCTAGTCAGCATTTACCACTATAGCATGTATCGCTTCCAAAAACATACAAATCGAACGAATCAGTCTGTTGAATAAATTCTTAAATTAAGTTGGACATGATATAGATTCACCTCAATATCGTTGTATCAGTCTGTTTCGAAGATCATCCTTTCCATCCAGTTGGCTAATTATCAGGGCAGAGAGCTTGCACTATCAGCAAACCGCTAGCTAGTCCAAAGCAACTCATTTCAGTCCATCTCACTTTGAGCCACCACCTGTTGATCACAACGTCTTCGCTTCCTCCAGTGTGTGAAATTTGAACATATTTCCACCAAAAGTAACTCGCAGGCAGGAAGGATAGAGGAGCTGAAATTTTATTCCTCTGCTGTACAGTGCTTGCTTGAAATCATTGAATTCCGCTCACTTCCTGGACAGGTTAGCACTATAATCCGGATATATTCTCACGGTAGTGTTCTTGTATTTCAGTTCGTGCTGTCTCACCCATCGCAGCACTCTTTCTTGGAATTGTTCAAAGCACACCACAAATGGTCGGAGATTTACCAGCATTGTCAGGTTTTTTTTACCCACTCTGTGCGATCTTTCCAAAGCTGGCGGCGCTTCAAAAACCTCACTGCCCATTATTTCCATCAGTATGCTCGACATGAACGTGACAGTGTCCTGATCCCCTTCACTGTTTTCGGGAACGTTCACAATCCTCAGCTTAGCTCTACGAGATCTGTTTTCGAAGTCCTCAACACGATCCAGAAGTGTCACATTCTGTTTTTGCAGAGATTTGATGGATGCCTTGGCTGCTAAAATCTTATCAAAGTTCTCCCCTGCTAATGACTCTGTTGCGGTCAAGCGACTTTGAAAGTTATCCACAGTCTCTCTTATGGCGTTCACCGAAGCTTGTAAAGAGCCAACAGATTCCTGAATAAGAATGGAGATGTCTTCTTTAAGACTAGCACGCTGCTTTGATGGTTCTTCCACCAGTTGCTTCATGGAAATTCATCCTTGGAGGGGCGTTCGCTGACGGGAGGCCATAACAGCTAGCTTGTTAGCAAGAGTATTTCATGTTGCTGGTGGAGCTGAAGCCGCGCTTCTGCTTCTACCGCTCATTTTATGCTTGTGATTAAAGATGTATCATTTAGTTCTACGCTTTACATAAATTCTGATATACCGGAGTCAATTGAAAGGAATGTTGTCAAGTTAGGTCAGAGCTCACCTTACTCGCGTCCTACTCCAACATGGCCCAAACCGGTAGTCACACTTTTTTTTTTTTTTTTTTTTTTTTTTTTTTAATATTTGGATTAAATATAGAAAATGGTCTCATTTAAAAATGTTTTGGTGTATGCACCGTCACACTATCACATTGTACATATTCATGTTAGCGCCTGCATAGAATAATCTTCCATAATTATCAACTTTGATTGGATCAGACCTCTCAAGTTGATCAGACTGAATACTTCGTCAAAGTTCTGATATACTTTTTAGATAATGTAGCTGCATGTAGAAGGAAAAATGGAGAGGGGGGAAAAAACTAAAACCCTGGTATAACAATCACACATGCATGTCAAAACAGATGCATAGAAAATTAGAATGCAAATAGTGTCAAACAAAATTAGTAGTATTCTACCTAAATGTTTTGGAAGGGGAGCCCCTTGAACAATAGAAAAGCTCTTGGTGCTGCTAGATCAACATATCTCTCTACCCTAATAGATGATAAATGTATTCCTTGAGTCTTATTTCTAGTTAATTTTGCTTCAGTATTAGACCACCATTGAAGCATGCACACCACCACCACTATGTGGTAGACTTCCTGAGGTTTTTTTTTTTTTTCAATGGCAAAATTGGATTTTACGATCCACCATGGCTACTTGGATCAAAAGGTACAGGCTTTGTTGGTGAAGGCTACAGCAGAGGCTGGAGTCTTCTCTTACAAAGCCCTATAATTAAGAAACAGCCTTCCAATTAGTGGGTAGGACTTGGACACAGGCTTACTGTTTCAATTTAGGCTGAAAAGGTTTTTGTCAAGCCTCTTACTGAATAAAAACTATTAACAAAGGAGCAGATCTGAAGGGTTCATGGGCATAGAGTATTTTGGGAAACTGGGATGTTTGGATGCTGTCACCTCCCACAAACACACACAAATGTGTTCACTCAGGTTTGTTGACTGTGGAGTGGCTGTCTGCTTTATGTCCTAGAGTACCCTCATGTCTTCATTAGTTTTGGCACTTATTTCTAGTGGTGATATAGCTAGTCTTGCCGGAGTCCTTAAGTACACTAAGCACACAATGTGCACTGTTCAAACCATTACATGACCGTGAGCTTGTTTCACAATGTTTCTCTCTATCTCTCCCCCCCCCCACTATGTTCAAGATACTAGTGACTTCTCCTGCTCTCTTAGCCTGCCTGATCCAGCCTGCTGCCCTATTTCTGGTTGGAGTTCATCATCTCACTCCTGTTGAGGATAGTTCCATATGGACAGCCTCAAACTGCACGTAGAAATGAAGATGGATTTGGATTGCAAGTGATAGTTTTGTGATATCGACTTGGGATCAGAGTTGCCATGAGCAGTCTTGCACTCAAGTCTCCATCAGTGAATGTGTAACCAGAAAGTTATCAACTAATTGCACTTCTGGACTATCAAGCACACAGTTCTAGAAGCAAGTTATTTATACACTATCTGGTGTTGCCCAGATAATGACTGGCTCCTCTCAAGGTGTCTTCCTTAGGTCATCTCGGGGACATATGTAAAACTTGTATACGGAATGTATGTATTTCTGTACAGCTGCTTTGTGAATGTTCATTATTGAGTGCTATCCAAATAAATTTGAATTGAATAATACCGCAGTCTTATTGGCATTGAGCTATAAGACATTCTGCTGTCCAGTTCTAGATAATGTTAATGGTTTTGGAGCTGAAATAACCTATAAGCCTCACTAGGTTTTGAAAGAAAAATAAAGTTGAATATTAATTGTAATGCAATATTAAATCTGTTTATAGTCTGGCCCAAGGGTAGCAAATATACAGAGAATAACAGGCGGTCCAGAACTGAGACTGTGAAGCTTCTATTAAGATATAAATTGGTCTAATGCTGTGCCTGATCTGCCCACCTGGTCACATCACCTCTTAATCAGGATATGATGTACTACTGTGTCCAACACAGAATTGAGATCAAGTAGTACTAACACCGAGCAATTCCCTGGGGGTGAGGGGACTCTATATACCTCTGAAGCCCAAATGGTGGCCTGTGGGTCAGGTCCAGCCTGCAAGAGTCAACTTTCTGGCCCCCACTCATTGGCACTAACACACCTCTCATTACATTTAAATAAAGTGTGTGCTGTTCTACTTTATTTTGACCTTGTTCTGCACTATACACTTGACCTCCAAACTAAGCTGTAAAACACATGTAGATGTAAGATGTGTGCTCTGTGATCCTTGACTAGCCAGCTAAGTCTGCCTGTTTATTACCAGTAAGTGATGTAATCATTAACTGCCCTAAAGCCTGAAGAACATGGCCTGCACAAAGTTGAACAGGAAGCCCCGCAGTTCAAATTGGACTGGATTGATCAGTTTTGTTTTTGACTGGACACCAATGTTAAACTGACATGCTTAATATGCACGCAGACCATAGCTGTCTGTGAAAAACTTCTCACTAGAGCTGCCTTTTAGTGTGCGTGTGTGTGTAGTTTGATGTTTTGTTTTTGAGTTTTGTCCACCAGTTGTGATGTAGCTCCTGACCCAGTTTGGGGCGTCGGTTCCCTCCAGGCCTTGGTTTGCTGTGGGTGATGCCTGTGCTCATAGCTATGGACTGCAGTGAGCTTGTTGCTCATTTTAACATCGTGGTTGTTCAGCGCTCTGTGCAGCAGTGCTTGGCTTGATGTTCCGAGCGATGTTGCTCGGTGGCGTCGTGGCGGCTCTGCAGGTGGTTTGGGACATACCAGCGCTCTGTGTGGCGGTGCGCCTGTGTTCGCTTTGTGGATCCATGGCGTGGTGTTCCGAATGATGTTGCCCAGCGGCGTCGCGGCGGTTGTGTTGGTGGTGTGGGACTTGTTTTCATGTGCCTTTTGGTGGGACTGTGGCTGCAACACCATTGGAATGACCTCCTGATGACCTCTACTTGGTGGACTCACCCCCCGGTAATTGTAACGCGACCTTGGGTTTTGAGAGAGGTGCTATATAAATTGAACTTATTAATTTTATTATTAAAAGCAAATTATACACTTTTTGGTTTTTATAGCCTGATATTATTTGGTAAACACATTAAGTGTTATACTAATGTGTTGGTCTGTGTTTGATATTTAGCCTCATATATTTTAAGTAATGAACTGAATGTGTGTGTTAACCCTGGCCATTTTAGCCTTTGGCTTAGTGTGCTTGATATAATTTTGCAAGTGGGAAACCCTGTAATCCATAATCAAACCAGCTGCATTCAAGCAAATGCAAGATGGTGACATTTAGTCATATTATGCTCAAAATGCAACATAGAGTAATTAAAGAAAAAAAAATCAAATGCATATGTAGCCTTAACGTACAGTAGCTGTTCAGCAATGCTGAGTTAAATGTTGAGTATCGAGGCTCATTTGTTCGTTTTAGTGCAGACTGCTGACACTGATTGAAATAGCAAATAGTAAACAGTGAAAAGGCAGACTGAAATGGCAAAAACAGGGAAATCAAAATGCCGTTCTTTACATCTCATTCCAGCTCGACAATTCACTTGTTTTTCCAGAAACAAGAGCCAGAGGCATGCATCCAATATTAATGGTGGTTGAACTTGAGTTAAACTTTTAGAGGAGGGACAACATGATCATCAAATTCTCCACATTTAGATAAAAAAAAAAAAAACACACAAACAAAAGCAATATTTTCCTTTATTGCCCTCATTCCAAATAAGTGTTGCCATCCTGAAACAGAAGTGATCTGCTGCAAATGGTTGCTGCTGTGAACTGGAACATACAGTGTCAAGAATTGGCCAATTGCAGTCTTAGATACACTAGGTTATGTATGATGAAAGCATGTTAGTGTTAACCCTCCTGGACCCGATACAGGTTACACTGCAGTGCCTGCAGTTTGAAAAAAAAAATTGCCTTAACATTAAAGTCGACCAGTTTGAAATTGCCCGAAAGGGGCGGTACTCCATGGAACATGACTTGATGCTGATTTAATTATGACATTTTCATAGAAAGGACAATAGTCACAGCTAGCATACCATAGTGTCTGCTAGTTTACAGTATCCGTCAGACAATGTTTTTTCCTTTCTTGTCCACTGTTGAACCTGTGCCCACTGTAGCCTCAAATTATTGTTCTTAGCTGCCAGGAATGGACTCCGATGTTGTAAGCCATCTGTTTTAAGGTTTGGTGCATCATAGACATACAACCCCAATTCCAAAAAAGTTGGGACAAAGTACAAATTGTAAATAAAAATGGAATGCAATGATGTGGAAGTTTCAAAATTCCATATTTTACTCAGAATAGAACATAGATGACATATCAAATGTTTAAACTGAGAAAATGTATCATTTAAAGAGAAAAATTAAGTGATTTTAAATTTCATGACAACACATCTCAAAGTTGGGACAAGGCCATGTTTACCACTGTGAGACATCCCCTTTTCTCTTTACAACAGTCTGTAAATGTCTGGGGACTGAGGAGACAAGTTGCTCAAGTTTAGGGATAGGAATGTTAACCCATTCTTGTCTAATGTAGGATTCTAGTTGCTCAACTGTCTTAGGTTTTTTTGTCGTATCTTCCGTTTTATGATGCGCCAAATGTTTTCTATGGGTGACAGATCTGGACTGCAGGCTGGCCAGTTCAGTACCCGGACCCTTCTTCTACGCAGCCATGATGCTGTAAATGATGCAGTATGCGGTTTGGCATTGTCATGTTGGAAAATGCAAGGTCTTCCCTGAAAGAGACGTCGTCTGGATGGGAGCATATGTTGCTCTAGACACCTTTCAGCATTGGTGTCTTTCCAGATGTGTAAGCTGCCCATGCCACACACACTAATGCAACCCCATACCATCAGAGATGCAGGCTTCTGAACTGAGTGCTGACGACAACTTGGGTCGTCCTTCTCCTCTTTAGTCCGAATGACACGGCGTCCCTGATTTCCATAAAGAACTTCAAATTTTGATTCGTCTGACCACAACAGTTTTCCACTTTGCCACAGTCCATTTTAAATGAGCCTTGGCCCAGAGAAGACATCTGCGCTTCTGGATCGTGTTTAGATACGGCTTCTTCTTTGAACTATAGAGTTTTAGCTGGCAACGGCGGATGGCACGGTGAATTGTGTTCACAGATAATGTTCTCTGGAAACATTCCTGAGCCCATTTTGTGATTTCCAATACAGAAGCATGCCTGTATGTGATGCAGTGCCGTCTAAGGGCCCGAAGATCACGGGCACCCAGTATGGTTTTCTGGCCTTGACCCTTACGCACAGATTCTTCCAGATTCTCTGAATCTTTTGATGATATGCACTGTAGATATGTTCAAACTCTTGGCAATTTTACACTGTTGAACTCCTTTCTGATATTGCTCCACTATTTGTTGGTGCAGAATTGGGGAGATTGGTGATCCTCTTCCCATCTTTACTTCTGAGAGCTGCTGCCACTCCAAGATGCTCTTTTTATACCCAGTCATGTTAATGACCTATTGCCAATTGACCTAATGAGTTGCAATTTGGTCCTCCAGCTGTTCCTTTTTTGTACCTTTAACTTTTCCAGCCTCTTATTGTCCCTGTCCCAACTTTTTTGAGATGTTGCTGTCATGAAATTTCAAATGAGCCAATATTTGGCATGAAATTTCCAAATGTCTCACTTTCGACATTTGATATGTTGTCTATGTTCTATTGTGAATACAATATCAGTTTTTGAGATTTGTAAATTATTGCATTCCGTTTTTATTTACAATTTGTACTTTGTCCCAACTTTTTTGGAATCGGGGTTGTACTAGCTCAAACTATTCTGGTCATTCTCCTCTGACATTTCTCATCAAGATGTTTCTGCCTGAAGAATTACTGTTCCCTGGATGTTCATTTTCTGCACCATTCTGTATAATAAAGTATTGAGACTGAGTGGCACGGTGGTATAGTGGTCAGCACGGTCACCTCACAGCAAGAAGGTTCTGGTTTTGAGCCCAGTGGCCAACGGGAGCCTTTCTGTGTGGAGTTTGCATGTTCTCCCCATGTCTGTGTGGGTTTCCTCTGGGTGCTCCGGTTTCTCCCCAGTCCAAAGATATGCAGGTTAGGTTAATTGGTGGCTCAAAATTAACTGTAGGTGTCAGTGTGTGAATGGTTGTTTCTCTGTGTTAGCCCTGTGACGATCTGGCGACTTGTCCAGGGTGTACCCTGCTTCTTGCCCATAGTCAGCTGGGATAGACTCCAGCTTGCCTGCGACCCTGCACAGGATACAGAGAATGGATGGATGGATGGAAGTCTTGAGACTGTGTGAAAATCCCAGGACATCGATTTCTGAAAACCACCAACAAACATGCCAAAATCAGTCATTCTGATGTTTGATGTGAGCATTAAATGATACGCTGATCCTACATCTGCATGACTGTGCTGCCGCTGCCAAATGACTGGCAGATAATTGCAGGAATGAGCAGGTACATGAGTGTTAAGTCATTGAGCGCATAAGCATTTATTACTTTACGGGCACAGTACACTTCAGCAGTCCACGGACTTGACCTTTTTCCACTAATAAAACAGTAAAATTATAAATTATATTGCCAGACATATACCAAATATAACCTGAACTTATTCGTACTTTGTCCATTGAACTGATTTGAGACCAAATGTACCAAGTTCATCCTAATTTTTGAATGGAAATTATGACTATTCCAAAGGCCTGAAAGATACAGGGGCCCAGACCAATTGTACCTTTTTTCTGTTTTTTAGGAGAGGCTGAGAGAATCTTAAGTCCTTTTAATTATGACTAGTTTTGCACTGTGGAAAAAAAAAGTACCTTGGCAAGTGAAGATATCTTGAATACAGATAAAGGTATCTAATATTTCTCATTATGATATGACTATTAGATGTAAGACTGGGAAACCTATTTCTAGATGTATTTGCGATTTTTAAGCTTTAAATTTTCTTATTGGCAGATAATTTAGATTCTTTCTAGAAATAAAGGCTTGAAAGAAGCAATATCTGTCAATAGAATGACAGTTTTAAGCTTGAAATTAGTTCAAAATAATTGAGAAATAAATTTTAATAATCTTATGTTTTCAAAAGATCTAATCCAGCCACTGGGGGTGCATAACCACACTCTTGGTACCAGTCCCAAGCCCGGATAAATGGAGAGGGTTGTGTCAGGAAGGGCATCCGGTGTAAAACTGTGCCAAATCTAACATGCAGATTGAAAAAGAGAAATACCATGACGGATCGGTCGGGGCCCGGGTTAACAACAGCCACCTCCGGTACTGTTGGTCAACAGGGTGCTGGTGGAAAGTATGCTACTGTTACGCCAAAATTGAGAAGGAGAAAGAAAGGGGAGAGACGTGTTAGGGGAAAGTGTGAAAGATGGAAGGGAAGGAGCTTAGAATTGAGGGTAGGAACACTGAATGTGGGAACATTGGCAGAGTGAGAGAGTTAGCATGTATAATGGAAAGAAGGAAGTTGGACATTGTGTGTGCAGGAGACAAGGTGGAAGGGAAAGCAAGGCCAAGAACATTGGAGGTGAATGCAAGTTGTTTTATTATGGAGTCAATGGAAAGAGAAATGGTGTTGGTATTGTTTTGAGGGGAGAGTTGGTCAACAGGGTGATTGATGTGAAGAGTGTCAGAGTGATGGGCATGAAGTTGGATATTCAAGGAGTGGTAATAAATGTTGTGCATGCGTATGCCCCACAAGTTGGATGTGAGAATGGAGAGAGTTTTTGTGGGAAAAGATGGATGAAGTAGTAGAAAGTATACTGAGGGAGGAGCGCATGCTAGTCAGAGCAGATTTCAACAGACATGTTGGCGAGGGAAACAGAGGAGATGAGGATGTTGATGGGCAGATATGGTGTAAGAGAGAAATGTGGAAGGGCAAATGGTGGTTGATTTTTCAAAAAAGGATGAATTTGGCAATTGTCAATACATACTTGGAAAAGAAAGAGCAGCTCAGGGTGCTGTTTAAGAGTAGAGGAAGATCTACACAGGTAGACTACATAGTCTGCAGAAGGGGTAACCTGAAGGAGATTGGAGACCTGTAAAGTGATGGCAGGGGAGAATGTAGCTAGACAGCATTAAGTGGTCGTGTGCGGGATGAGCTTGAAAGTGAAAGAGGAAGTGTGAAATAGTGGAGCCGAAGATGAAGTGGTGGAAACTAAAAGAGGTTGAACATCAGAAGGAGTTTAGGGAAGAAATGAGATGAGCATTAAGTGGTCATGGAAGTCTGCCAGAAGATTGGAATACTACTGCTGTACTAGTAAGAGATGCAGCAAGGAAGGTGCTAGGGTGGTCATCGGGAAGGAGGAAGGAAGACAAGGAGACATGGTGGTGGAACAAAGAAGTGCAGGAAATTATAAAAGGGAAGAGGCTAACAAAGAAGAATTGGGATGATCAGAGAGACGAGGAAAGCAGGTGGTTATACAGAGACGAGACAGAAGGCAAAAAGAGCAGTAGTGAAGGCGAAAGCAGATGCATACCAGGAGTTGTATGAAAGACTGGAAACCAAAGGAGGAGAGAAAGACCTGTACAGACTAGCTAGGCAGAGAAACAGGGAAGTGAGGGATGTACAGCAGGTAAGAGTGATGAAAGATGTAGATGAAAATGTGCTGACAGTGTATTAAGAAGGTGGAAAGAGTACTTTTGAGGATTTATTAAATGAGGAGAATCCAAGAGAGAAAAGATCAGATTTGTTGGAGACAGCAAATCAGGAAGCAGTTGGTTACAAAGCAGTCGGACCAGGTGGTATCCTGATTGAGGCTTGGAGATGTTTGGGTGAGATGGCTGTGGAGTTCCTAACGAGATTTGTTTAATCAGATTTTGGAGAATGAGAAAATGCCGTATGAATGGAGTGTGCTAATCCCAATATACAAGAATAAGGGAGATGTACAGAGGGATAAAACTGATCAGCCACACCATGAAGTTATGGGAAAGGGTATTGGAGGTGAGACTGAGAAGAGAGGTAGCAATCTGTGAACAGCAGTACGGGTTTATGCCAAGGAAGGGCATGTTGGATACAATTTTTGCTTTAAGAATGTTAATGGAGAAGTACAGGGAAGGCCAGAGAAAGCTACATTGTGTTTGTAGACCTGGAGAAGGCAAACGATAGAGTGCTAAGAGATGAGTTATGCTATTGTATGAGAAAGTGTGGAGTGAATGAGAAGCATATTAGAGTGGTGCAAGACATGTATGAGAACAGTGAAACAGCAGTGAGGTGTGCAGTTGGAACAACTGAATGGTTCAAGGTGAAGGTGGGACTCCATCAAGGATCTGCTTTGAGTCCTTTCTTGTTTGCCATAGTGATGGATAGCTTGACGGATGAAGTGAGGCAAGAGTCACCAGAAAGTAGAAAGGAGGTTGAGCTGGGTTTGCACTGGAATGAAGAGGAATGAAGGTGAGCAGTAGCAAAACAATACATGTGCATCAGTGAGAATGGGGATGAGAGTGTAGTGAAGATGCAAGGAGGAGACATAGTTGGTGAATTCAAATACCTGGGGTCAACTGTGCAGGAGAATATGGGCTGTGATAGTGAGGTGAGCGTGCAGGCAGGGTGAAGCAGTTGGAGAAGGATTTCGGGAGTCATTTGTGATCGGAAAGTCCCAGCAAAAGTGAAAGGTAAGATGTACAAGACCGTAGTGAGACCAGCTGTGATGTATGGATTGGAGACTGTACCCTTATCGAAGAGACAGGAGGCAAAGTTGGAGGTGACGGAGTTGAGGATGTTAAGGTTTGCGATGGGAGTGACAAGGGTGGACAGGATAAGGAACGAGTACATCAGAGGGACAGCACATGTGGAGAGCTTGGGAATTAAGCTAAGAGAGACGAGACGGAGATGGTATGGGCACATCCTGAGAAGAGATGCAGAGCATGTTGGAAGGAGAATGTTGAGGATGGAGCTGCCAGGCACACGAAAACTAGGAAGGCCAAAGAGGAGATGCATGGATGTGGTGAGAGAGGACATGAAAGTGGCAGGTGTGGTAGAGAAGGATGCAGAAGACAGGGAGCAATGGAGACTAAGGATCCGCTGTGGTGACCCCTAATCAGGCAGTACCCCCAGGATTTCGCGGGCCTTTTTTGTGATTGTTGCGGGCTAAAATATCTGATGTTGCAGGGTTTTTTTTCCAAAAAATTGCGATGAAAGTGGTGTGTTTTTGTTTGTTTTTTTAAATAAAGGTTTTTGCAATTACATTGTGGGAGGAAGTGAAAGTTGCGAGAAATTGTTGCGATTTTCTCTTTTTGTGATTAAAATTGAGTGATATGTTAAATATTAAGTTATTCCTGAAAAACTATTGATTAAAAAAACAAAGACACTGAGAAATGGTCCTACAAACAACTTTACCAATATAAAAGATTACCAGGACTACAAAAATGCAGAAAAATAGGCTTTACTTATTCAAGTGCACCTGTTGGTTCAAAAGTTAGTGTATAGAACCTCACAGCACGACATGAAGTTACCTTAAAATATAAATGCCTCAGCTTTTGTGTAAGAAAAAAAACCTAATACTAGTACTGTGTACAGGTAGTCTCTCCTGAAGACTAAATTAAACAATTATCAACTAATAAAATAAATGGCTCAGGCTTCATAGAAAAAAAAACAATTTGAACAGAATCTCACAGTATGCTGCTGAAGCTGCCTAAACAATGGAAAATAACATTTCGGCAAAAATGTTGGCATCCATTAATTTCTTGCATTAAGTAAAAAAAAAATAATGTGCACACAGTCCTTCACTGTAAACATAACACACTTTCAGTAACAATTTAAGCCTATATAAACACTGACTCGCACATGCTGCTTCTCTTGAACGTATACATGGAAGTAAGGCAGAAGGTAGTTTGTAGACGTCACCTCAAGACGACGCCAACGATTGGTCAAAGTTGCGGTGATTGGATATAATTGCAACACCGCCCTGAATTCGCGGGGATTGGTTGAATTTGCGTTGAAGTTGCAAATCGCAACATCGCGAAATCCTGGAGGGTCTGATCAGGAGCAGCCAGATGATCTGTTTTCAAATTATCTAATCGAAAGAGAACTGTTAGATCAGATCAAACGATCTCATCTAAAGAGAACTGTTGAATATATGCATATATAGATATTTTACTTGCAACAGCAATGCACCTTGCATTCTGCCATTCCTACAGTAGATCCCTTTTCAGGGGCAGACTTGAAAACTCAGCCCAGGAATTTGATGTAAAACTCGAGTCTACCCCTGCTTCTCTGTGCTGTTTTTTATATAATTTTGATCATTAGTTTGAATGTTTTATAAACATTACATATTTTTTGTATTTTACTATCTTCTGCATTTTCTTTCAAGCTCCACATGAAACTAGGAAAAAAATATTAAGGACATATAGCTGTAAAAACATGGTGGACAAACAATATTTCTGCATTAGTTTTAATGAGAAGCTTCATTCTGTTGCGGGGGGGGTACTTGAGGATCTAGTACAACCCTGATTCCAAAAAAGTTGGGACAAAGTACAAATTGTAAATAAAAACAGAATGCAATGATGTGGAAGTTTCAAAATTCCATATTTTATTCAGAATAGAACATAGATGACACATCAAATGTTTAAACTGAGAAAATGTATCATTTAAAGAGGAAAAATTAGGTGATTTTAAATTTCATGACAACACATCTCAAAAAAGTTGGGACAAGGCCATGTTTACCACTGAGACATCCCCTTTTCTCTTTACAACAGTCTGTAAACGTCTGGGGACTGAGGAGACAAGTTGCTCAAGTTTAGGGATAAGAATGTTAACCCATTCTTGTCTAATGTAGGATTCTAGTTGCTCAACTGTTTTGGGTCTTTTTTGTCATATCTTCCGTTTTATGATGCGCCAAATGTTTTCGATGGGTGAAAGATCTGGACTGCAGGCTGGCCAGTTCAGTACCTGGACCCTTCTTCTACGCAGCCGTGATGCTGTAATTGATGCAGTATGTGGTTTGGCATTGTCATGTTGGAAAATGCAAGGTCTGGTCCGGGGACCTGGGTTCGGTTCCAGCCTGCCGGGGTCATTTCCCAGTCCCTCCCCGTCTCTCTCTCCTGCTCGTTTCCTGTCTCTGCACTGTCCTATCCAATAAAGGTGCAAAAAGCCCCCAAAAAAATCTTTAAAAAAAAGAAAATGCAAGGTCTTCCCTGAAAGAGACGTTGTCTGGATAGGAGCATATGTTGCTCTAGAACCTGGATATACCTTTCAGCATTGATGATGTCTTTCCAGATGTGTAAACTGCCTATGCCACACGCACTAATGCAACCTCATACCATCAGGGATGCAGGCTTCTGAACTGAGCACTGATGATACCTTGGGTCGTCCTCCTTCTCTTTAGTCCGAATGACACGGTGTCCCTGATTTCCATAAAGAACTTCAAATTTTGATTTGTCTGACCACAGAACAGTTTTCCACTTTGCCACAGTCCATTTTAAATGAGCCTTGGCCCAGAGAAGACATCTGCGCTTCTGGATCATGTTTAGATACGGCTTCTTTGAACTATAGAGTTTTAGCTGGCAACGGTGAATTGTGTTCACAGATGATGTTCTCTGGAAATATTCCTGAGCCCATTTTGTGATTTCCAATACAGAAGCATGCCTGTATGTGATGCAGTGCCGTCTAAGGGCCCGAAGATCACGGGCATTCAGTATGGTTTTCCGGCCTTGACCCTTACGCACAGAGATTCTTCCAGATTCTCTGAATCTTTTGATGATATGCACTGTAGATGATATGTTCAAACTCTTTGCAATTTTACACTGTCGAACTCCTTTCTGATATTGCTCCACTACTTGTCTGCGCAGAATTGGGGGGATTGGTGATCCTCTTCCCATCTTTACTTCTGAGAGCCGCTGCCACTCCAAGATGCTCTTTTTATACCCAGTCATGTGAATGACCTATTGCCAATTGACCTAATGAGTTGCAATTTGGTCCTCCAGCTGTTCCTTTTTTTGTACCTTTAACTTTTCCAGCCTCTTATTGCCCCTGTCCCAACTTTTTTGAGATGTTGCTGTCATGAAATTTCAAATGAGCCAATATTTGGCATGAAATTTCCAAATGTCTCACTTTCGACATTTGATATGTTGTCTGTTCTATTGTGAATACAATATCAGTTTTTGAGATTTGTAAATTATTGCATTCCGTTTTTATTTACAATTTGTACTTTGTCCCAACTTTTTTGGAATCGGGGTTGTACTTATAACCTGCCCTGTGAGTCATTGATGATTTGTGATAAGTTGGCCTTTGCTACTCAGTGGAGCTGTGCATGAGCCACACCTGAAAGATTGTTTCTGGTCAAATAATCCATTGTTTAAGAGAATGTTCTGGCTTTGTGGGGGAATTATCTTTCTCTTTTTTTGTCATGGAGCTGCTCTTCTCCCACCTTGTGACAGGTGAGTTTTTCTTGCTGAAAGGTGCTTGGACTTCAAAATATGAAAATATTTACCACTATATAAAATCCTTTTTTTAGTATATTCCTTTCAAATGTAGGCATTTATTTAAGTACCAGTTTGCCTAAAAAGTTTGCCTAGGTATGTCTAATCAAGCAATTTTGTTAAATGCCGATACACCACAGGTTTCTTTTGGATTAGTGAGTTAATTTCAAGTTTAACTTTGGGTTAATGGACTGACAAAAGCATCTTTTTCTCTCTTTAGCTTGAGCGCAAATTAAGTTATGCCTTTACTGAGCAAGGAAAATAGAATGCTTAACCACACAAACCAGGAGCATTTCTAGGACTTAAAAAGCACTGGGGCAAAGTCCAAAACAAAAAACATCCATCCATACATACATTTAATTAATGAATTAAAATACAATATATGGCGGGCGGCACGGTGGTGTAGTGGTTCGCGCTGTTGCCTCACAGCAAGAAGGTCCTGGTTTGAGCCCCGTGGCCGGCGAGGGCCTTTCTGTGTGGAGTTTGCATGTTCTCCCAGTGTCCGTGTGGGTTTCCTCCGGGTGCTTTGGTTTCCCCCACAGTCCAAAGACATGCAGGTTAGGTTAACTGGTGACTCTAAATTGACCATAGGTGTGTGTGAGAATGGTTGTCTGTGTCAGCCCTGTGATGACCTGGCAACTTGTCCAGGGTGTACCCTGCCTTTTGCCTGCAGTCAGCTGGGATAGGCTCCAGCTTGCCTGCGACCCTGTAGAACAGGATAAAGCAGCTAGAGATGATATGAGAATATATGGCCAAAAATTTTGTGTGGGGATACCTTACCATACAATTGTAAAGAATGTCTTTGTATATATTACACATGGGCACACATACTGATAGCCACATTCCATGATCTTGTCCTTCTCAGAAGAGTGGAAGATATAACAGCAAAGGGCAGCCAAACATAGGGGTATGTATGTTTGGCTGGTAGAATTGAGGGTAGGAACACTGAATGTGGGAACATTGACTGGCAGAGCGAGAGAGTTAGCAGGTATGATGGAAAGAAGTTGTTGGACATTGTGTGTGCAGGAGACGAGGTGGAAGGGAAGCAAGGCAAAGAATACTGGAGGTGGATGCAAGTTTTATTATGGAGTCAATGGAAAGAGAAATGGTGGTATTGTTTTGAGAGGAGAGTTGGTCAACGATGTGATTGATGTGAAGAGGGTGTCAGTGATGGGCATGAAGTTGGAGATTCAAGGAGTGGTAATCAATGTTGTGTGTGCATATGCCCCACAGGTTGGAAGTGAGAATGAAGAGTCTTTCTGGGAAAAGATGGATGAAGTGGTAGAAAGTATACTGAGGGAGGAGCGTGTGCTGACAGGAGCAGATTTCAATGAACATGTTGGCGAGGGAAACGGAGGAGATGAGGACGTGATGGGCAGATATGGTGGAAGGGAAAATGGTGGTTTTTTCAAAGAGGATGAATTTGGCAATTGTCAATACATACTCTGAGAAGAAAAGGCAGCTCAGGGTGACGTTTAAGAGTGGAGAAAGATCTACACAGGTGGACTACATACTCTGCAGAAGGGGTAACCTGAAGGAGATTGGAGACTGTAAAGTGGTGGCAGGGGAGAGTGTAGCTAGACAACATTGAGTGGTTGTGTGCGGGATGAGCTTGAAAGTTAAAAAGAGGAAGTGTGAAATAGTGGAGCTGAATATTAAGTGGTGGAAACTAAGAGGTTGAACATCAGAAGGAGTTTAGGGAAGAAATGAAATGAGCATTGAGTGGTAATGGAAGTCTGCCAGAAGATTGGAAGAATACTGCTATACTAGTAAGAGAGGCAGCAAGGAAGGTGCTAAGGTGGTCATCGGGAAGGAGGAAGGAAGACCAGGAGACATGGTGGGGGAACAAAGTAGTGCAGGAAATTATAAAAGAGAAGAGGCTAGCAAAGAAAAATTGGGATGATCAGAGAGATGAGGAAAGCAGGCAGTTATGCAGAGAGACAAGACAGAAAGCAAAAAGCACAGTAGCAAAGGCGAAAGCAGATGCATACCAGGAGTTGTATGAAAGACTGGAGACCAAAGAAGGAGAGAAAGACCTGTACAGACTAGCTTGGCAGAGAAACAGGGAAGCGAGGGATGTACAGCAAGTAAGAGTGATGAAAGATGTAAATGGAAATGTGCTGACAGAGTGCATTAAGAAGGTGGAAGGAGTACTTTGAGGATTTATTAAATGAAGAGAATCCAAGAGAAAAAAGGTCAGATTCATTGGATACAGCAAATCAGGAAGCAGAGTTGGTTAGTAAGGATGAGGTGAGGGCAGCCATGAAAAGAATGAAGACTGGGAAAGCAGTCGGACCAGATGGTATCCTGATTGAGGCTTGGAGATGTTTGGGTGAGATGGCTGTGGAGTTCATGAGATTGTTTAATAAGATCTTAGAGAATGAGAAAATGCTGAATGAATGGAGAAGAGTGTGCTAGTCCCAATATACAAAAATAAGGGAGATATACAGACCTGCAGTAATTTACAGAGGGATAAAATTGATGAGCCACACCATGGAGTTATGGGACTTCATGGTATTGGAGGCGAGATTGAGAAGAGAGGTAGCAATCTGTGAACAGCAGTATGGATTTATGCCAAGGAAGAGCATGTTAGATGCAATTTTTGCTTTAAGAATGTTAATGGAAAAGTACAGGGAAGCTCAGAGAAAGCTACATTGTGTGTTTGTAGACCTGGAGAAGGCATACGATAGAGTGCCGAGAGATGAGTTATGGTATTGTATGAGAAAGTGTGGAGTGAATGAGAAGTATATTAGAGTGGTGCAAGACATGTATGAGAACAGTGAAACAGCAGTGAGGTGTGCAGTTGGAATAACTGAATGGTTCAAGGTGAAGGTGGGACTTCATCAAGGATCTGCTTTGAGTCCTTTCTTGTTTGCCATAGTGATGGATAGCTTGATGGACAAAGTGAGGCAAGAGTAAGTAGAAAGGAGGTTGAGCTGGGTTTGGAGAGATAGAGGTATGCATTGGAACAAAGAGGAATGAAGGTGAGCAGTAGGAAAACAGAATACATGTGCATCAATGAGAATGGGGATGAGAGTGTAGTGAAGATGCAAGGAGTAGACGTAAAGAAAGTTGGTGAATTCAAGTACCTGGGGTCAACTGTGCAGGAAAATGGGGACTTCGATAGTGAGGTGAGAGTGCAAGCAGGGTGGAACAGTTTGAGAAGGATTTCGGGAGTCATTTGTGATAGGAAAGTCCCAGCAAAAGTGAAAGGTAAGATGTACAAGACAGTAGTGAGACCAGCTGTGATGTATGGATTGGAGACCGTACCCTTAACGAAGAGACAGGAGGCCAAGTTGGAGGTGGTGGAGTTAAGGATGTTAAGGTTTGCGATGGGAGTGACAAGGGTGGACAGGATAAGGAACGAGCACATCAGAGAGACAGCACATGTGGAGAGCTTGGGAATTAAGCTAAGAGAGATGAGACTGAGATGGTATGGGCACATCCTGAGAAGAAATGCAGAGCATGTTGGAAGGAGAATGTTGAGGATGGAGCTGCCAGGCACACGAAAACGAGGAAGGCCAAAGAGGAGATACATGGATGTGGTGAGGCAGGACATGAAAGCGGCAGGTGCGGTAGAAAAGGATATGGAAGACGGAGTAAGTCAGTAAATTTAATTTATGAAGCACATTTTAAAATAGTTTTCACAAACCAAAGTGCTGTACATAGGGTAGCTAAAAAATCAGAGGTAAAATGCACAAACATAAACACAACACAAAAGAAAAGATGCATTAATAGCTGCAACAAAAGTACACATTGCAAACACAGAGATTAACAGATAGACAAGGAGGCCAGAATTACACAACAAATGAACAAGAACATTGAATAACACCCACTACAAAAAGAACTAGGGAATGGGCAGCTAAGAGGTTGCAAAAGCCAGGGAGTAGAGGTGAGTTTTGAGCCTGGATTTAAAAGACGAGATGGAGGGGGCGAATCTAATGTCTGGGGGCAAACAGTTCCACAGCCTTGGAGCCGCTACTGCAAATGCCCCATCACCTCTTTGTTTGAGGTGAGTCTGGGCCACATGCAGGAGACCTTTATCAGCAGATCTGAGGGACCTAGATGCAGGGGGTGGTTTCAGAAGATCTGAGATGTAAGTGGGGGCTTGACCATGCAGCGCCTTGTAGACTATTAGTAGGACTTTAAATTGGATCCTAAAACTAATGGGGAGCCAGTGTAAAGAAGCCAGGACAGGGGTAATGTGCTCTCTCTTCCAAGATGGCGGCGCGTACACACGCAGCGGCTCCTCTCCGTCCCAACAGAATGGTGTTTTCCTGTTTTTTGTCTTTTAAAACAGCATGTATCTGTTCATCTTTGTCGTGTCCATCAGTCTTAAGGTACACACACTCCCGTGAGCAGAGGCGGGTAGTAACGCACTACATTTACTCCGTTACATTTACTTGAGTAACTTTTTGGATGAATTGTACTTGTAAGAGTTTTAATGCAGCTTACTTTTACTTGAGTATATTTGTGAAGAAGAAGCGGTACTTTTACTCCATTACATTGGGCTATATTCTGCTTGTTACTCGCTACTTTTTTATTGATCCGTGCGATGCGTGGTCTGTATGTTTTATCGAGACTTCCAGCAGAGGCTCTGTCACATGATTGCATCTCACCGATCAAATTGTGGGGGAGACTGTGACTGACTCGCTCCTCCGCCAATCAGGGGCCATGACTGGTCTGGAGGGAGAATGAGGAGGCGGGCCAGAATGCAACAAAACAGAGTTGGTTGAACATGGCGGCGAGCACCGGCAGCCGGTAAACTGTGAAGCAGTAAAAGTTTTATTGTGCTGATAAGCAAGTGACTTTTGCAAAGTTCGAATTCTGGAGCACTGAGAGTGGTGACAGCTGGCGAGTCCTGCGAGGAGACGGCGCTGGGGTTCACGAACATTGGCTTCTTCGTCTCGAACAAGGTTTAAAGTTGGTTTCCTCATTCTCTTCCTCTCCACCGTGAGGATTTCCCTGCCACCTGCCTTCACCCAAACAGCACTGGTTTAAGGAACCCTTGACAATTCAACAAGTTTTTTGATTGATTGATTACTTTATTCTGAACAATAAAGAAGAAAGATATAAAAATTTAAATAAAAAATACAATAATCAAAACATCATAAACAGAATAGCGTAGCCACAAGGCAATAACATAATGTTCAGAAAGGATTAGGAAGAAGTAATAACTTAGCCAATCCTAACCCTCTATACCACCGCTAATCAAATGTCACTTTCCACCATAAACTATATATACAAAAGAAAACATACGAAAACATACCGACATGGTATAATATCGATCAAATCATATATACAGATACTTGTGTTATGCATATATATACACATACAATACATATATACAGTACATACATATACACATACCTATAACTATACACTAAATACAAGAAGACCAGTCACAGACGTGCTCTCAATTTCATCATCACCTATATAGTCTGCCTGTCCTCATTCTCATATATATTTTTATTAACATGTTTTTATATAATTTTTTAAACAGTTTTATGTTGGTGCTATTTTTGAGTTCATTTTCCAGACCATTCCACAATTTCACCCTACAGACTGTTATGCACATACTTTGCAGAGTTGTTCTAACATTTACTCTCTTAAAATTCATTTCCCCCCTCAGGTTATACCCACCCTGCCTTTCCATAAACGTATTTTGTACCCCACCCGGAAGAAGGTTATGTCTTGCTTGATACATAATTTGTGCAGTCTTGTGTTTAACCAGATCCGTGAATTTCAGTGTGTGTGCTTTTACGAATAATGCGTTTGTATGCTCAAGATATCCCGTATTATTGACAATTCTTATTGCTCTTTTTTGTAATGTGCATAACGGCTGCAGGTTAGATTTGTAGGTATTACCCCATATCTCCACACAGTAGCTCAGATATGGAAGTATGAGTGCATTATACAGAGTATGTAGTGATTTATAGTCCAGAATGTGTCTTGATTTCCCCAAAATTGCAGTAATCTTTGCTATTTTTGCTTTAACATGATTAATATGCGGTTTCTAGCAGACTTTATGATCAACAATCACACCCAGAAATTTTATTTCATAAACTCTTTCTATGGTTATGTTGTCAATTTTCAATTCAACTTGAGGGTTCGACTTATATTTTCCGAATAACATAATCTTTGTTTTACTCAAATTCAATGACAATTTGTTTACATTAAACCACCTTTTTAATTTATTCATTTCGGTTGTGATTGTTTCCATAAGCTGCTGTGCATTGTCCCCGGCGCAAAAGATGTTTGTATCATCAGCAAATAAAATGCATTTCATTATACATGATACATTACATAAATCATTAATGTACAATATAAACAGCTTAGGACCTAAGACAGACCCTTGCGGTACTCCACATGTTATGGGCAAATAATCAGATGTGTGATCTCCAATTTTTACAAATTGTTGCCTGTTACTTAAGTAGCTCCTCACCCAGTCCAAACCAACCCCTCTGATACCATACCTCTCTAATTTTTTGAATAGAATGTCGTGATTTATTGTCAAATGCTTTTCTTTAGATCTATGAAAATTCCCATAACATGTTTTTTATTGTCTATACCATTTGTAATTTTCTCAATAAGTTACATTAATGCCAGGGTTGTTGATCTGTCTTTCCGGAATCCGTATTGACTGTCAGCTAAAAGTTTATATTTTTCAATGAAGTTGTCTAGTTTTGCTGTGAACAGTTTTTCGAGGATCTTGGAGAACTGAGAGAGAGTAAAGAAACTGGCCTGTAATTTGTGTAATGGTGTCTATCTCCACATTTATATAAAGGTATAACTTTAGCTATTTTCATGTTGTTTGGATATTTACCAGATTGAAAAGACATATTACATATGTGAGTAAATGGTTCTGCAATTTCTTCAATAACTTTTTTTTTTTTTTTTTATTAAACTCATATCATTCCAGTCAGTGGAGGTTTTACTTTCACTTCTCCTTACAATATCTATGACCTCTTTTATGCCAACTGCACCAATGAATATAGATTTAGGATTTCTCTCCCATCGAGCAGCCTCCGCCCCTCCAGGTGTGTCTTTATCCTGAATCTTTTCTGCCAAATCTGGTCCCACATTTACAAAGAATCTATTAAAACCATTTACCACTTCTTCCATATTATTTATTGATCTGTCATTCTCAATATAATGATCAGGGTAGCTTGTGTTTTTGTTTTTAGCTCTATTCCTAATAATACGATTTAGTACATTCCATAGCCCCTTCATGTTATTTTTATTACTATCTTATAATTTAT
Source organism: Neoarius graeffei (assembly GCF_027579695.1). Lineage (NCBI taxonomy): Eukaryota > Metazoa > Chordata > Actinopteri > Siluriformes > Ariidae > Neoarius > Neoarius graeffei. The sequence continues at coordinate 27,962,159 of NC_083574.1, forward strand.
TATAATATTCCTTCTTACATGTCCTCATAATGCTGGTTAATTTATTCTTGTATTTTTTATATTTAATTTCTGCCTCCAAAGTTTTTTTTATTTTTTTTTAATGAATTGTCTATACAGCGTGTTTTTTTTTTTTTTTTTTTTTTACAGGCATTTTTTAATCCTTTGGTGATCCATGGACCATTTGCTTGTTTTTGTCCATCATTGTATTTCCTTACAGGACAGGTTTTATCATAGTGTTTTAAAGATATTTAGGAATCCACTGTATGCTTTGTCAATATCTTCCTCATATACTACTTTCCAGTTCTGTTTAAGTAATTCACTCTTAAGTGTCCTTATATTTTCTTCGGTTCTTATCCGTTTGTATTTCAGCTGATTCATATCCTTAGGTTTCCAGTAATTACAGTGATAGACAATAAATACAGGCAAATGGTCACTGATGTCATTATATAAAAGCCCTAACAAGTTGCCTAACAAGCGAACTTTGGCTCGACTGGATTTATTAAGTTGACACGGAACTACAGAACGTTTATTTCTATCGGAGGAACTGTTTACGAATACTCGGAGTCTCGGACACTGTGACACTAAAGACTGAAATTGTATGTGTGTATGATAATCTTGTATGGTAATTTTGGAGGTTTTCTTTCATTTATATGCTGTTTATTTGTCTTTGAGAGACACACCAAATAAGTTCATATTGCTTATTTTGCAATTGCCAATAAGATTCACTGATATTGGTTAAGTTCATTTAGTCAGTGTAGTTGCTTACTATTAGGACGGTCCCAGGACATAAGCTAGGCTTTTGAAAACGAGTATACAACTTTTGAGTTGGGGATTTGGTGAAATAAGGTACTACGGAGTTAATAAGGTTAAGAAATGTTTAAATGTTGAACTGCCATTGAAGGCTTATCTGTGACAACTTAATTATTGCTTTTTATTTTATTACAATCTTATTCTACATTTCATTATTTCATTTCATAGTTTCATTCAATAATTGTGGAGCATAAGGCTCTAAAACTCATTTGGTTTATTGATTTAAACTGGCCTACTACTCTAAATTGTGGGGTGGGAAAACACACAATACACCAAGATACACACGCACATATCCCATGTAACTGCCACTCTAATAAGGTCATACATATCCCAGTTGCTACACATACTTATTAGTAAACCCAGTAATTTAAGTAGGCTCTGTCCCCTACAAAATGTAGCAGCCAGAGCCATAGTGGTAGCAGCTATGGTTTAACTCTGTTTCGCCAATCAAACAGAGCCAAGCCGCCACGTGCGCCCCCGCACAAAATTCCCGCGGCAAGACCAGTCCAGGTGGAAAAGAGCACGGAACCAAAAGAAAAATGGCAGAGACAGTGGCCAGCGTTTCTCATCAAGCTGAAGAGGCACACCCCTGGCCACACATACAAACCATGTTCACACTCCAAATAACAAAAAATAATAGTCATGTTATGCGGTGTCACAATGTGTCTCCCCAAACCAGTGGATGTTTCAGCTTATAAAAACTCAATGCCGAATTTGAGGAAACACATTGTGGTAAGTAGGCTATGTGCTTTTGGCTGTCTTCGTAGGCAGACGTTAGCCCTGTTGTAACATCATAAATAACTGTAAAGCACATTGTTTTGTGGAAATGTATTGACGCACTGCGGCCTCAGACGGCAAGATAACATGCACACACCAGAGAACCAAGAAATAAAACTACAAAAAATCTTCCTAACAATCACTTTTTATTGATGTGAAACCAAAAAATGCTCATGAAAATAAGATTGCTCACCTAATGTCAGCTCCTCGATAGCGTTACAATTGGACACAGCTCTGGTCAAAAACTGGGAATGGAAGACTGGTGAAAACTTACTAAATAAAATGCGTAACGTATCGTTTGTGAAATCTCCGGTTTTTCAAGCTACTGTATTTGTTGTGGATTAGAGGGATTTGTGAAGACTTTAGGCGGTTTTTTTTTTCTGTGAGATTCGTTTTGTCTACAAGTGCTTGTTCACAAAAGGAAGGGCGTTAGCTTGTTAGCTTAACCGCTTGCTAGCTTGACTGCCTTTTTCTTTTTCTTTGTAACCTCTACCCATTGTTTTATGTTACTTTGTAAAGATTTAATTAATTAATATTTAATTTATTATTGTTTTCACCTGTTCATGGCTAAAAGGTCACAACTTCACAGTGCAAAATTGAGAGCCAGCTGCTGTTAAAGCTGAACAGTCACTTCATGGAGTGAACATGCGCGCGCACACACACACAGTGTTATGGTTTATGTGCAGACTGCCTTGAGCTTCTTGTTATTGTTAATACACAGAACTACACACACACACACAGTTTTTATATGTGTGAAATATATATGAAATCTCTGCCTGTTATGACATCCTGATCAATAAACAAAAGTTACTCAGTACTTTGAGTAGTTTTTTCACTTGGTACTTTTTACTGTTACTCAAGTAATTAATTGGATGACTACTTTTTACTTGAGTAATATTATTCTAAAGTAACAATACTCTTACTTGAGTACAATTTTTGGCTACTCTACCCACCTCTGCCTGTGAGTTTCTGCTTGACATCCCCAGAACTATATTCACGGATATAAATCCAGCAGACGCGGAAGTGCTATGCGACTACGGTTTGCTCCGGAGGCCTGCTCAACCACCGACCCCCACTCCTGCATCCAGCCCACAGTGGAAGCACCACAGGCAGAACATGCGGAAGCAGAAGAGAGGGAAGCGCGGCGGTATCTGGGCTAGACTAGTGGCTAGCCCTCACTGGCCGGCTATCCCTACCATCACTCTGGCCAATGTGTACTCGTTGGACAACAAGCTGGATTATGTCTGCCTACTCCGCTCATCTTCTAAGTCTGTGAGTGAGTGTTGTGTCCTTGTGTTTGTGGAAACATGGCTTAACGACAGCGTCCTGGACTATGCCATTCAGCTGGCCCGGCTAACATGCTACCGGTCAGACAGCGCTAGTCGAGGGTGGGGGGAAGACTCGTGGCGGAGGACTCTGTGTTTACATCAGTGATGCCTGGTGCTGCGATGCTGCTGTGGTCTGCAAACACTGCTCACCACTGATGGAGTTTATAATTATTAAGTGCTGGCCATTCTACCTGTCGAGGGAATTTACAGCCATATTGCTGGTAATAATGTACATCCCTCCCGGCTCCAATAACAGGAGTGAAGCACTGAATGAACTCTATCAGCACATCAGTGAGCAGCAGACAGCCCACCCAGATGCTTTCCTCATCCTGGCTGGGGATTTCAACCATGCAAACCCCAAGAGCATGTTTCCAAAACTCTATGGACATATCAACTTTCCCACACATGGAAACAATACTCCGGACAATGTTTACACCATGCATAGAGGCGCCTACAAAGCCCTACCCTTCCCCCACCTTGGGGCCTCAGATCACTCCACTGTTATGCTAATGCCAACATACAGGCTGCTGGTTAAAGTCATCAAACCAGCTACAAAGCAGGTACATGTGTGGCCAGAGGGGTCCTCAGAGGCACTCCAGGACTGTTTTTCCACCACGGACTGGAGCATGTTCAGACAGGTGGCCACCTACAACAACACTACAGATCTCCAGGAGTACATGGAGACCATCACTGCCTACATGAGGAAGTGCATGGACGATGTTACAGTCACCAGAACCATCTCCATTTGGGCAAATCAGAAGCCATGGCTGACAGGGGAAGTCCACAGGCTCCTGAGGGCTCAGAACGCCACCTTCAGAGCTGGGGATGAGGTGGGCCTGAGGACAGCTAGAGCCAACCTGTCATGAGGCATCAGGGTGGCCAAGAGACAGTATTCCAGGAACATTGCTGTCTACTTCAAAAACAGCAGAGACACCAGGAACCTGTAGCGGGGGATTCAGACCATCACAGACTACAAGCCCTTGCCGTAGACCTGTGATATCCACACCTCTGCTGAGTCAGTTGAGCGATGACTTCGCTCACTTTGAGGCAGACAACAGCACCACGGCACAGAAGACCCCACCACCTCTCGGCGACCAGCTGTTGATGCTGTCCCCAGACAGCATGAGGAGAGCTCTCAGGACGACAAATGCATGGAAAGCCCCAGGTCTTGATAACATTCCTGGTCGTGTCCTGAGAGACTGTGCCAAGGAGCTCACAGATGTCTTTACAGACATCTTCAACATCTCGTTGAGCCAGGCTGCTGTCCCCACGTGCCTCAAAGCCACCACCATCATCCCGATCCCGAAGAAGCCGTCTCCCTCCTCCTTCAATGACTACCGCTCGGTTGCACTCACTCCCATCCTCATGAAGTGCTTTGAGCGGCTAGTCATGCGGCATATCAAGTCTGCCCTCCCCCCCGCCCTGGACCCTTTCCAGTTTGCATATCAGTCCAACAGTTCGACCAATGACGCCATCTCCACTGCCCTCCACTCAGCCCTCACCCACCTGGAGACAAAAGACTCATACGTCAGAATGCTTTTCATAGACGTCAGCTTACCATTCAACACAATTATTCCTCAGCAGCTCATGCATAAATTGGACCAGCTGGGACTCAACACCTCCCTGTGCAACTGGCTGCTGGACTTCCTGACGGGGAGACCACAGGCTGTACGGGTCGGCAGCAACTCCTCCAGCACCATCACATTGAACACGGGGGCCCCCCAAGGATGTGTGCTAAGCCCCCTCCTCTTCACTCTGCTGACCCACAACTGCACACCAACATCCAGCTCCTACCTCTTCATTAAGTTTGTGGACAACATGACTGTGGTGGGTCTCAACAGTGGCGATGAGACAATCTACAGGAGTGAGATGAGCTGCTTGGCCATGTGGTGCAAGGACAACAATCTCTGCCTGAACATGGAGAAGACGAAGGAGATTGTTGTGGACTTCAGGAGAGCCCACACCCAGCATGCTCCACTAACTAT